>NC_056449.1:40091161-40316161 GCF_018296145.1 Oncorhynchus tshawytscha | reverse complement strand
CAGCAGCAGCAGCAGCAGCAGCAGTTAGCAGCAGCAGCAGCAGCAGCCACCAGCAGCAGCAGCACCAGCAGCAGCAGCAGCCGCACAGCAGCAGCAGCAGCAGCAGCAGCAGCAGCAGCAATCAGCAGCAGCAGCAGCAGCAGCAGCAGCAGCAGCAGCAGCAGCAGCAGCAGCAGCAGCAGCAGCAGCAGCAGCAGCAGCAGCAGCAGCAGCAGCAGCAGCAGCAGCAGCAGCAGCAGCAGCAGCAGCAGCAGCAGCAGCAGCAGCAACCGCAGCAGCAGCAGCAGCAGCAGCAGCAGCAGCAGCAGCAGCAGCAGCAGCAGCTGGCAGCAGCAGCAGCAGCAGCAGCAGCAGCAGCAGCAGCAGCAGTGCCATCAGCAGCAGCAGCAGCAGCAGCAGCAGCAGCAGCAGCAGCAGCAGCAACGGCAGCAGCACAGCAGCAGCAGCAGCAGCAGCAGCAGCAGCAGCACAGCAGCAGCAGCAGGCCACAGCAGCAGCAGCAGCACAGCAGCAGCAGCAGCAGACGCAGCAGCAGCAGCAGCAGCAGCATAGCAGCAGCAACAGCTGCTGCAGCAGCAGCAGCTGCTACCACCAGCAGCAGCTGCAGCAGCAGCAGCAGCAGCACCAGCAGCAGCTGCAGCCAGCAGCAGCAGCAGCAGCGTTGCCGGCCAGCAGCAGCAGCAGCAGCAGCAGCAGCAGCAGCAGCAACCACAGCAGTTTTTTGTTTTACGCAGCAGCAGCATTTAGCAGCAGCAGCAGCATATCTTAGCAGCAGCAGCACATACAGCAGCAGCAAGAAGCAGCAGCAGCATAGCAGCAGCAGCAGCAACTCACCAGCAGCAGCAGCACCAAGAAGCAGCAGCAGCAGCAGCAGCACATGCAGCAGCAGCTGCAGCCACTAGCAGCAGCAGCAGCAACCAGCAGCAGCAGCCAGCAGCCAAAAACTCAGCAGCAGCTCTGCCACCAGCAGCAGCAGCAGCAGCAGAGCAGCAGCAGCAGCAGCAGCAGCACCACAGCAGCAGCAGCTGCTGCCAATGTCAGCAGCAGCAGCAGCAGCAGCAATATGAACCAGCAGCAGCAGCAGCAGCCAGAGCAGCAGCAGCAGCAGCAGCAGCTCTGCTTGCACGGAAACAGCAGCAGCAGCAGCAGCAGCAGCAGCTGCCACCAGCAGCAGCAGCAGCAGCAGCAGCTGCTCCACGCAGCAGCAGCAGCCACAGCAGCAGCAGCTCTGCAGCAAGCAGCAGGGCGTTGCCAGCAGCAGCAGCAGCAGCAGCAGGTGCAGCAGAAGCAGCAGCAGCAGCAGCAGCAGCAGCAGCAGCAGCAGCAGCAGCAGCAGCAATGTAGCAGCAGCAGCAGCAGCAGCAGCAGGCACCAAGAGCAGCAGCAGCAGCCAGCAGCAGCAAACGCAGCAGCAGCAGCAGCAGACAAGCCACAGCAGCAGCAGCAGCAGCATTACCAGCAGCAGCAGCAGCAGCAGCAGCAGCAGCAGCCATTGTAGCAGCAGCAGCAGCACAAGCAGCAGCAGCGCTGCCACCAGCAGCAGCAGCAGCAGCAGCAGCAGTAGCAGCGAAAGCCACTGGCAGCAGCAGCCACTTCAGCAGCAGCAGCAGCAGCAGCACCAGCAGCAGCAGCAGCAGCCTACAGACACCAGCAGCAGCTGCCACGCAGCAGCCAGCAGCAGCAGCAGCCGCTGCTGCAGCAGCAGCAGCAGCAGCAGCTGCTGCCACCAGCAGCAGTGCGCAGCAAGATTAGCAGCAGCAGCAGTAGCACCAGCAGCAGCTAGCAGCAGCAGCAGCTGTACAGCAGCAGCAGCAGCTGCAGCCACTCAGCAGCAGCAGCAGCAGTGTCTGCCCAGCAGCAGCAGCAACAGTGCAGCAGCAGCAGCAGCAAGCAGCAGCAGCAGCAGCAGCAGCAGCAGCAGCAGCAGCAGCAGCAGCTGTTGAACCAGCTAGCAGCAGTAGCAGCATCAGCAGCAGCAGGGCTGCAGTCAACAGACAGCAGCAAAGCAGCAGCAGCAGCAGCCAGCAGCAGGCAGAAAGCAGCAGCAGCCCAGCAGCAGACAGCAGCAATTTGCCAAGTTAGCAGCAGCAGCATTAGGAGCAGCATTAGCCAGCAGCAGTCAATGCACGGCACTAGCAGTTCAGCAGCAGCCGTAGTAGTAGCAGCAGGGTGTTAGCAGCAGCAGGCAGAGCTAAATAAGTAGTTGCAGAGGCAGCTTTAGAGCAGTAGCAGCAGCAGCTGTAGGCCTGCAGCATATTCAGGAGCAGCAGCTGCTGTTATTAGTAGTAGCACAGCAGCCATTGCCTGTGGCAGCATTAGCAGCTGCAGCAGCAAGCTGCAGGCAGCAGCAGCAGCAGCTGCAGCAGCAGCGCGCCAGAGCAGCAGCCTAGCTGCAGTATGTAGTTGACCAGCACAGCATTAGTAGCTAATCAGCAGCAGCAGCAGCTGCAGAAGTAGCATGCAGCAAGAGCACTTAGTAGAGCAGCAGCAGCAAGCTAGGTAGTGAGCAGCAGCAGCAGCAGCTCGGCATTCACAGCAGCAGCATGAAGCTGCTTTGAGCAGCAGCAGCAGCAGCAGCCAGCCCTGTGCAACTGGGCAGCAGCAGCAGCAACCCAGCAGCAGCAGCAGCAGCCCAACAGCAGCAGCAGCAGAGCAGCAGCAGCAGCAGCAGCAGCAGCAGCAGCAGCAGCAGCAGCTGTGCAGTCAGCAGCAGCAGCGTTAGAGCATGCAGCAGCAGTCAACAGCAGCAGCAGCATTAGCAGACACCAGTGGCAGCAGCAGCAGCATCAGTAGCAGCAGCAGCAAGAGGCGGCAGCAGCAGCAGTGTGTCAGCAGCTGGGCAGCAGCAGCAGCAAAACAGCATGATTGCAGCAGCAGGTGAGGGTAGCAGCAGCCCCCTTCATCCACAACACTGGAACAGGCAGGGAGCAGCAGCAGCCACAGCAGCAGTCCTGCTGCTGCACAAGGACAGAGCAGCGTGAGCAGCTCCAACTCAGCAGCAGTAGCAGCAGCGCCACCAGTAGCAGCTGCTGAAGAAATGCCACCAGCAGCAGCAGCAGCAGCAACTTCACAGGAGGTGAGCACCATCGGAGCAGCCCCGCAGGCAGCAAAAGCAGCAACTGCACTAACTCAGCAGCAGCAGTAGTGCAGCCAGCAGCAGCAGCTGCCACAGCAGCAGCAGCAGCATTAGCACCACCAGCAGCAGCAGCAGCCACATTAGCAGCAGCAGCAGCAAGTCAGCAGTGAGCAGCAGCAGCAGCAAGCCACAAGCAGCAGCATCAGCAGCAGCAGCAGCAGCAGCACGCTGCTGCACCAGCAGCAGCAGCAGCAGCATCAGCAGCAGCAGCAGCAGCAGCAGCCACCAGCAGCAGCAGGGCAGCTGCAGCCACAGCAGCAGCAGCAGCAGCATCTCAGCAGCAGCAGCCACCAGCAGCAGCAGCAGCAGCCACCAGCAACCGTAGCAGCATTACTAGCAGCAGCAGCAGCAGCAGGCAGTGAGCAGTCAGCAGCAGCAGCAGCAGCAGGCAAAAGCAGTAGCAGCAGTAGCAGCAGGCAGCAGCAGCAGCAGCAGCAAGCCATTAAGCAGCAAGCACATCAACCACAGCAGCAGCATACGTTAATACTGCAGCAGCAGCAGCAGCAGCAGCAGCAGCAGGTCAGTAGCAGCAGCATCAGCAGCTAGCAGCACCAGCAGCAGCAGCTGGTTTGACAGCAGCAGCAGCAGCCATCAGCACCAGCCAGCAGCAGCAGCAGCAGCAGCAGCAGCCAAGCAGCAGCAGTCATTGACAGCTGTAGCAGCAGCAGCAGTAATCATGCTGCAGTGTATAGCAGCAGTTAGTAGCAGTAGTACAGCAGCAGCGTAGCAGTTGCAGCCGCTACCAGCAGCAGCAGTTAGCAGCAGCAGCATTAGCAGCAGCAGCAGCATAGCAGCAGCAGCTGCTAACAGCAGCAGATCGACTGCATAAGTAGCAGCATGTTGCCAGTAGCAGCAGCAGCAGCCAGCAGCAGCAGCAGCAGCTCAGCAGCAGCAGCAGCGTTATAGTAGCAGCAGCAGTAGCTAGCAGTAGCAGCAGCAGCAGCCAGTAGCAGCAGCAGTAGCCAGTAGCAGCAGCAGTGTAGTACAGCAGCAGCAGCAGCCGCCAGCAGCAGCAGCAGCAGCAGCAGCAGCAGCCAGCTGCAGCACCAGCAGCAAGCATTTCAGCAGCAGTAGCAGCAACATCTGCACCAGCAGCGCTGCTGCCACACAGCAGCAGCAAAAGCAGCCACCAGCAGCAGCAGCCGGCACCAGCAGCAGCAGCAGCAGCGCCAGCAGCAGCAGCAGCAGCAGCAGCAGCAGCCACCAGCAGCAGCAGCAGCAGCAGCAGCAGCAGCCACCACCAGCAGTAGCAAGCACCAGCAGCAGCAGCAGCAGTAGTAGCAGCAGCAGTTACTAGCACCAGCAGCAGCAGTAGCCAGCAGCAGCAGCAGCAGCTGCTTCTCAGCAATCAGCAGCAAGATAGCAGCAGCAGCAGACCAGCAGCAGCAGCCAGCTGCCACAGCAGCAGCAGCAGTGCACCAGCAGTGCTGTGCCACCAGCAGCAGCAGCAGGCCACATCAGCAGCAGCTGCTGCTGCAGACCTTAGCAGCAGCTGCAGCTGCAGTAGCAGCAGCAGCTGCAGCAGCAGCAGCAGCAGCTAGCCAGCAGCAGCAGCAGCAGCCACCAGCAGCAGCAGCTGCTGCCACCAGCAGCAGCAGCAGCAGCAGCAGCAGCAGCAGCAGCAGCAGCAGCAGCAGCAGCAGCAGCAGCCACAGCAGCAGCTGCCACCAGCAGCAGCAGCAGCAGCAGCAGCAGCAGCTGCAAGCAGCAGCAGCAGTAGCTAGTAGCAGCAGCAGCGTAGCCACCAGCAGCAGCTGCTGCCACCAGCAGCAGCAGCCACATCAGCAGCAGCAGCTGCCAAGCAGCAGCATTAGCAGCAGCAGCAGCAGCAGCAGCAGCAGCAGCAGCAGCAGCAGCAGCAGCAGCAGCAGCAGCAGCCAGCAGCAGCAGCAGCAGCAGCAGCAGCAGCAGCAGCAGCAGCAGCCGCAACAGCTGCTGCAGCAGCAGCAGCAGCAGTAGCAGCAGCAGCAGCAGCAGCTGCTGCTGCCACCAGCAGCAGCAGCAGCCAAGCTGCCACAGCAGCAGCTGCAGCAGTAGCAGCAGCAGCTGCAGCAGCAGCGTTGCAGCAGCCAGCAGCAGCAGCAGACTGCAGCAGCAGCAGCAGCAGCCACCAGCAGCTGCTGCAGCCACAGCAGCAGCAGCAGCTGCCACAGCAGCAGCAGCAGCAGCCACAGCAGCAGCAGCAGCAGCAGCAGCCAGCAGCAGCTGCAGCAGCAGCCAGCAGCAGCAGCAGCACCAGCAGCAGCAGCACCAGCAGCAGCAGCAGCAGCAGCAGCAGCAGCAGCAGCAGCAGCAGCAGCAGCAGCGTTGCACCAGCAGCAGCAGCACTCAGCAGCAGCAGCCACCAGCAGCAGCTGCCAGCAGCAGCAGCAGCACCAGCAGCAGCAGCAGCAGCAGCTGCTGCCATCAGCAGCAGCAGCGTTGCCAATTAGCAGCAGCAGCAGCAGCCAGCAGCAGCGTTGCTGCCACCAGTCGCGTTGCCACCAGCAGCAGCAGCAGCAGCAGCAGCCAGCGCTGCTGCTGCAGCAGCCAAGCAGCAGCAGCAGCAGCTGCTGCTGCAGCAGCAGCAGCAGCAGCAGCAGCAGCAGCAGCAGCAGCAGCAGCAGCAGCAGCAGCAGCAGCAGCAGCAGCAGCAGCAGCTGCCACCAGCAGCAGCAGCCACCAGCAGCGTGCCACCAGCAGCAGCAGCAGCAGCAGCAGCAGCAGCAGCAGCAGCAGCCAGCAGCAGCAGCAGCGCTGCCACCAGCAGCAGCAGCAGCACACAGCAGCAGCAGCAGCGTTAATTAGCAGCAGCAGCTGTTGCCAGCAGCAGCGTTGCCACCAGCAGCAGCTGCTGCAGCAGCAGCAGCTGCTGCAGCAGCAGCGCTGCCGCCACCAGCAGCAGCAGCGTTGCAAGCACTGCTGCTGGCAGCAGCAGCAGCAGCAGCAGCCAAGCTGGCAGCAGCAGCAGCTGCTGCTGCTAATTAGCAGCAGCAGCAGCAGCAGCAGCTGCCAGTAGTAGCAGCAGTGTTAAGCATCAGTAGTGCAGCAGCAGCAGCATTAGTGCTGCTGCAGCAGCAGCAGTAGCAGCAGCAGCAGCAGTAGCAGCAGCTGCTAGCAGCAGCAGCAGCAGCAGCAGCCAGCAGCAGTAGCAGCGCTGCCACCAGCAGCAGCAGCAGCTGCCACCAGCAGCGCTGCCACCAGCAGCAGCGCTGCTGTCGCACCAGCAGCAGCAGCAGCTGCCACCAGCAGCAGTAGTGCAGTTGCTGCTGCCACCAGCAGCAGCTGGTTGCCATTTAGCAGCAGCCACCAGCTGCTGCCACCAGCAGCAGCAGTAGCAGCCAGCAGCAGCAGCAGCAGCTGCCACCAGCAGCAGCGCCAGTAGTAGTCGCAGTAGTAGCGGTAGTAGTAGTAGCGGTAGCAGTAGTAGCAGCAGCGTTAGTAGTAGTAGTAGTAGTAGCAGCAGCGTTAGTTGTAGTAGCAGCATTAGTAGTAGTAGCAGCATTAGCAATCTGGTCCCCAAGCTCAAACCACACCAGGTCGACGGTGAGAGTCAATGTTGGTGTAGTTGTCGTAGAAGAACCAGTAGTAGTAGTAGAACCAGTGGTAGTATCGGTAGTAGTAGAACCAGTGGTAGTATTGGTAGTAGTAGAACCGGTAGTAGAACCGGTGGCAGTAGTAGAACCGGTGGCAGTAGTAGAACCGGTAGTAGTAGAACCGGTAGTAGTAGAACCGGCGGTGGCAGTAGTAGTAGAACCGGCGGTGGTAGTAGTAGTAGAACCGGCGGCGGTTGTGTTAGTAGAACCGGCGGTTGTGGTAGTAGAACCGGCGGTGGTGGTAGTAGAACCGGCGGTGGTAATAGAACCGGTGGTGGTAGCGGTAGTAGTAGAACCGGCGGTGGTAATAGAACCGTTGGTGGTAGCGGTAGTAGTAGAACCGGTGGTTGTAGTAGTAGAACCGGTGGTTGTAGTATCGGTAGTAGTAGAACCGGCGGTGGTAGCGGTAGTAGTAGAACCGGCGGTGGTAATAGAACCGTTGGTGGTAGTAGTAGAACCGGTGGTTGTAGTAGTAGAACCGGCGGTGGTAGAACCAGTGGTAGCAGTAATAGAACCAGTAGTAGTTGTAACAACCAAACCAACGGGTAGAGAACGTCTTTCATCATAATGTTGATGGTATAGTGAATGGAGCGCTGCTTTTACTTGTTTACTCATCAAGTCATTACCTCATCAAGTCATTACCATGCTTCACAGGCGTCTGTGTCTGTCTCTCTAGGGGTCCAGTTCATGTGGGACTGCTGTTGTGAGTCGGTGAAGAAAACCAACAAGAACTCTGGTTCTGGATGTATCCTGGCTCACTGTATGGGTCTGGGAAAAACACTGCAGGTCTGTACCACCCAGCCACCTGTTGTTTATGTTTGTTAGACTTTCATTTCTGTCTTCCTAATGAAAAGGGGGGTGTTTCTCTGGTTGTGGGAGTAGCATAATGTCTACTTCCACCATTTATCTCATCTGACCCTGAAATTACCTGCTTTTACCACTAGGGGGTAACCCTGCACACGTTCTACTTCACCCTTTGTCTCTGTACAGTGCATTCAGAAAGTATTCAGACCCCTTGACTTTTTCCACATTTTGTTACGTTACAGCCTTATTCTAAAATGGATTAAATAGTCCCCCCCTCACCAATCTACTCACACTACCCCATAATGACAAAGCAAAAACTTTTATTTAGATCTGTTTTCAAAAGTCTTAAATAAAAAAACATAACATATCTCTTTATTCAGACCCTTTGCTATGAGACTCGACATTGAGCTCAGGTGCATCATGTTTCCATTGATCATCCTTGATGTTTCTACAACTTGATTGGAGTCCACCTGTGGTAAATTCAATTGATTGGACATGATTTGGAAAGGCACACACCTGTCTATATATATATAAGGCAAAATCCAAACCATGAGGTCAAAGGAATTGTCCGTATGGCTCCGAGACAGGATTGTTTTGAGGCACAGATCTGGGGAAGGGTACCAAAACGTTTCTGCAGCATTGAAGGTCCCCAAGAACACACTGACCTCCATCATTCTGAAATGGAAGAAGTTTGGAACCACCAAGACTCTTCCTAGAGCTGGCTACCCAGCCAAACTGAGCAATCAGGGTAGAAGGGCCTTGGCCAGGGAGGCGACCAAGAATCCAATAGTCACTCTGACAGAGCTCCGGAGTTCCTCTTTGTAGATGGGAGAAACTTCCAGAAGGACAACCATCTCTGCAGCACTCCACCAAGCAGGTCTTTATGGTAGAATGGCCAGACAGAAGCCACTCCTCAGTAAAGGCACATGACAGCCTGCTTGGAGTTTGCCAAAAGGCACCTAGAGGATTCTGACTGTGAGAAACAAGATTCTCTGGTCTGATGAAACCAAGATTGAACTCTTTGCCCTGAATGCTAAGCTTCACGTCTGGATAAAACCTGGCACCATTCCTACGGTGAAGCATGGTGGTGGCACCATCCCTACGGTGAAGCATGGTGGTGGCACCATCATGCTGTTGGGATATTTTCCAGCGGCAGGGACTGGAAAACTTGTCAGAATAGATGAACGGAGCAAAGGACAGAGATCCTTGATGAAAACCTGCTCCAGAGCGCTCAGGACCTCCGACTGGGATGAAGGTTCACCTTCCAACAGGACAACGACCCTATTGATTTATCGTTATGGGACGTCATGTCGTTATGGGACAGTGTGTCGTGTCGTTATGGGACAGTGTGTCGCGTCGTTATGGGACAGTGTGTCGCGTCGTTATGGGACAGTGTGTCGCGTCGTCGTTATGGGACAGTGTGTCGCAGTCGTTTATGGGACAGTGTGTCGCGTCGTTATGGGACAGTGTGTCGCGTCGTTATGGGACAGTGTGTCGCAGTGTCGTTATGGGACAGTGTGTCGCGTCGTTATGGGACAGTGTGTCGCGTCGTTATGGGACAGTGTGTCGCGTTATGGGACAGTGTATGGGGGACAGTGTGTCGCGTCGTTATGGGACAGTGTGTCGCGTCGTTATGGGACAGTGTGTCGCGTCGTTATGGGACAGTGTTATGCGGCGACAGTGTGTCGCGTCGTTATGCGGCGACAGTGTGTCGCGTCGTTATGCGGCGACAGTGTGTCGCGTCGTTATGCGGCGACAGTGTGTCGCGTCGTTATGCGGCGACAGTGTGTCGCGTCGTTATGCGGCGACAGTGTGTCGCGTCGTTATGCGGCGACAGTGTGTCTATGGGGTATTGAGTCATGAGGTTTTGAGTCGTTATGCGGCGGCAGTGTGTCGCGTCGTTATGGGGTATTGTCTTTATCTGGTAGTGTACCATTATGTGGGTATTGTGTGTAGATTGATGAGGGGGAAAAAATAATTGTATCCATTTTAGAACAAGGCTGTAACGGAACAAAATGTGGAAAAAGTCACGGGGTCTGAATACTATCCGACTGCACCGTAAATATATACTGTATCTAACCCTGTCTATATCACTAGGAGGTAACCCTACTCCACACTACTGCTGTGTGACAAGTATGTGTATATATCTATATTGTATCCAACCCTGTCTATACCACTAGGAGGTAACCCTACTCCACACACTACTGCTGTGTGACATGTTGGACTTCTCTCTATGTGTATATATCTATACTGTATCTAACCCTGTCTATACCACTAGGAGGTAACCCTACTCCACACACTACTGCTGTGTGACATGTTGGACTTCTCTCTCTATACTGTGTCTAACCCTGTCTATATCACTAGGTGGTAACCCTACTCCACACACTACTGCTGTGTGACATGTTGGACTTCTCTCTCTATACTGTGTCTAACCCTGTCTATATCACTAGGTGGTAACCCTACTCCACACACTACTGCTGTGTGACATGTTGGACTTCTCTCTCTATACTGTATCTAACCCTGTCTATATCACTAGGAGGTAACCCTACTCCACACACTACTGCTGTGTGACATGTTGGACTTCTCTCTCTATACTGTGTCTAACCCTGTCTATATCACTAGGTGGTAACCCTACTCCACACACTACTGCTGTGTGAAAAGTTAGACTTCTCCACGGCTCTGATCGTCTGTCCTCTCAACACGGTTCTCAACTGGCTCAATGAGTTTGAGAAGTGGCAGTACGGCTTCAAGGACGAGGAGAGTTTAGAGGTATACACAGTTGAAGTCTAAAGTTTACATCCACTTAGGTTGGAGTCATTAAACTAGTTTTTCAACCACTCCACAAATTTCTTGTTAACAAACTATAGTTTTGGCAAGTCGGTTAGGACATCTACTTTGTACATGACACAAGTAGTTTCACCATCAATTGTTTACAGACAGATTATTCCACTTATAATTCACTGGATCACAATTCCAGTTGTCGTTTTCTGTAAAGAAAAGCTCTAAATGAAAATGTGTTTTTTTTATGGGAGAAATGTTGTCAGTAGTTTATAGAATAAAACAAACATTTTAAGTTTACCCAAACACATGCCTATAAATAGTAACACTACAGATCATTATGCAGTGGTCTCTTGAGTTTTTTTTTTCCAGAGCTGTGTGTGTGTGTGTGTCTGTCACTAGGTGACGGAGCTGGCCACGGTGAAGCGTCCTCAGGAGAGAGCGTCTGCTCTGCAGCAGTGGCAGGAGGATGGAGGAATCATGATCATTGGCTATGAGATGTACCGTAACCTCACACAGGGTAGAAACATCAAGAGCAAGAAACTCAAAGAGACCTTCCAGAAGACCCTGGTTGACCCAGGTAGGTAGAGGACACACACACACAGTTATTTCTTGTATCCAGTTTCTTCTCAACTCTCTGCTCTGTGTTGTCTCCCTCCCCAGGCCCAGACTTTGTGATCTGTGATGAGGGCCACATCTTGAAGAACGAGGCGTCGGCCATCTCTAAAGCCATGAACTCCATCAAGACCCGACGGAGAGTGGTGCTCACCGGCACACCGCTGCAGAACAACCTCATAGAGTGTATGTCCGTTACGTTATTATATACAGTTAGCCAAAATCAACCAGAACGGCCCGTATGGCAGGAGTCCATCTCCTGTTTCTGTAGAGTGGACCAGAACGGCCCGTATGGCAGGAGTCCATCTCCTGTTTCTGTAGAGTGAACCAGAACGGCCCGTATGGCAGGAGTCTATCTCCTGTTTCTGTAGAGTGAACCAGAACGGCCCGTAGGGCAGGAGTCCATCTCCTGTTTCTGTAGAGTGAACCAGAACGGCCCGTATGGCAGGAGTCCATCTCCTGTTTCTGTAGAGTGAACCAGAACGGCCCGTATGGCAGGAGTCCATCTCCTGTTTCTGTAGAGTGAACCAGAACGGCCCGTATGGCAGGAGTCCATCTCCTGTTTCTGTAGAGTGAACCAGAACGGCCCGTAGGGCAGGAGTCCATCTCCTGTTTCTGTAGAGTGAACCAGAACGGCCCGTAGGGCAGGAGTCCATCTCCTGTTTCTGTAGAGTGAACCAGAACGGCCCGTATGGCAGGAGTCCATCTCCTGTTTCTGTAGAGTGAACCAGAACGGCCCGTATGGCAGGAGTCCATCTCCTGTTTCTGTAGAGTGGACCAGAACGGCCCATAGGGCAGGAGTCCATCTCCTGTTTCTGTAGAGTGAACCAGAACGGCCCGTATGGCAGGAGTCCATCTCCTGTTTCTGTAGAGTGGACCAGAACGGCCCGTATGGCAGGAGTCCATCTCCTGTTTCTGTAGAGTGAACCAGAACGGCCCATAGGGCAGGAGTCCATCTCCTGTTTCTGTAGAGTGAACCAGAACGGCCCGTAGGGCAGGAGTCCATCTCCTGTTTCTGTAGAGTGAACCAGAACGGCCCGTATGGCAGGAGTCCATCTCCTGTTTCTGTAGAGTGAACCAGAACGGCCCGTAGGGCAGGAGTCCATCTCCTGTTTCTGTAGAGTGAACCAGAACGGCCCGTAGGGCAGGAGTCCATCTCCTGTTTCTGTAGAGTGAACCAGAACGGCCCATAGGGCAGGAGTCCATCTCCTGTTTCTGTAGAGTGGACCAGAACGGCCCATAGGGCAGGAGTCCATCTCCTGTTTCTGTAGAGTGAACCAGAACGGCCCGTATGGCAGGAGTCCATCTCCTGTTTCTGTAGAGTGAACCAGAACGGCCCATAGGGCAGGAGTCCCTCTCCTCGAGAATATTTTTCACATTTTGTTCCTTTTCAGAGAGGGATTAAATGTGATTTTTGTTGTTGTCTTCTATCTGCACAATACTTCATAAATTCAAAGAGAAGCAAATTCTGCAAATGAAATTAGACGAACTATTTGAATTTTAGCTACCCTGAAATGGCAGAGCGATTTCTGCATATTGCATCTTTAAATCTTGACTGAGCTTGAAGAATTTAGAAAATAATTCTGGGAAAATATTGCACAATACAGGTGTGCAAAGCTCTTATGAGACTTACCTCAGAGGACTCACAGCTGTAATCGCCACCAAAGGTGTTTCTAACATGTGGGGTGAATACTTATCAAATCAAGCTATATTCGTTTATTTCTCTTTTTATTTTATTTTTTTACATTTCAGTATTTTGTTTAGATGGACGACAAAAAAAATTACGATGAAATCCGTTTTAAATCTCGCGTTGTAACACAACAAAATGTGAAGAAATCCAAGAGGGCTGAATATTTCTTTGAAAGTGTACCTGTGTGTGTGTGTGTGCCCTTGTCCAGACCACTGCATGGTGAACTTCATCAAGGAGAACCTGCTGGGGTCAGTGAAGGAGTTCAGGAACCGCTTCGTCAACCCCATCCAGAACGGGCAGGCAGCGGACTCCACAGACCAGGATGTTCGGATCATGAAGAAGAGGGCTCACATCCTCTACGAGATGCTCAATGGATGTGTTCAGGTAACACTGTGGGTAACGGGCGGCTCACATCCTCTACGAGATGCTCAATGGATGTGTTCAGGTAACACTGTGGGTAACGGGCGGCTCACATCCTCTACGAGATGCTCAATGGATGTGTTCAGGTAACACTGTGCGTAACGGGCGGCTCACAGCCTCTACGAGATGCTCAATGGATGTGTTCAGGTAACACTGTGGGTAACGGGCGGCTCACATCCTCTACGAGATGCTCAATGGATGTGTTCAGGTAACACTGTGGGTAGAGGGCGGCTCACATCCTCTACGAGATGCTCAATGGATGTGTTCAGGTAACACTGTGGGTAACGGGTGGCTCACATCCTCTACGAGATGCTCAATGGATGTGTTCAGGTAACACTGTGGGTAACGGGCGGCTCACATCCTCTGAGATGCTCAATGGATGTGTTCAGGTAACACTGTGGGTAACGGGCGGCTCACATCCTCTACGAGATGCTCAATGGATGTGTTCAGGTAACACTGTGGGTAACGGGCGGCTCACATCCTCTACGAGATGCTCAATGGATGTGTTCAGGTAACACTGTGGGTAACGGGCGGCTCACATCCTCTACGAGATGTTCAATGGATGTGTTCAGGTAACACTGTGGGTAACGGGCGGCTCACAGCCTCTACGAGATGCTCAATGGATGTGTTCAGGTAACACTGTGGGTAACGGGCGGCTCACAGCCTCTACGAGATGCTCAATGGATGTGTTCAGGTAACACTGTGGGTAACGGGCGGCTCACATCCTCTACGAGATGCTCAATGGATGTGTTCAGGTAACACTGTGGGTAACGGGCGGCTCACATCCTCCCATTTGATGCTCAATGGATGTTTCAGGTAACACTGTTGAGGAACTCAGTCAGGTTCTCAACTTACTGTTGCTAGGCAGAATAGAGGAATTCACAAGGTGACATTTCTAATTGCGGTTGAGCATCAGTTTCTGTCTTATGTCAATCACTCAATTAGTCACGTCAGCCAGCAATGTTTTAGATTGATCAATGAGTCAGCCGGTTGTCTAAACTTGCTTGTAGTAATATTTGCCGAATATAGACCGGGCATGCAGGACATGTACCCAGGGGGCCCTGAACCCCAGGGGGCCCTGTGGGTAAGGGCGGCCCATTCATTTTGTAGATGCTCAGATGGATATTATTAGATAACACTGTGGGAATTACAGGAAATTTGCTGTAAAACATGCTTTACGAGATGCTCAATGGATGTGTTCAGGTAAACTGTCCTTTAAAGTGATACCTTGGGATTTTGGAAATCAGTCCCTTAATCTACTTGCCCAGAGTCGGATGAACTTGTCGATACCACTTTACCACGTAAATCTCAGTTTTGGATGAGACGGACTTTGACTTAATTGTCCTCCGTTTTGTTTTGACACTAGAATAAATATTTCTGACTGATATCGACAACCTCAGGCTGTTTCCAATGACACTGTTTAAATTTTTTTTGTTGTCTCTGACTGTGTCCCTCCCTTCTCAGAGAAGAGACTACCGTGTGTTTACTGGTCTCTCTGCTCTCTCTCCAGAGAAGAGACTACTCTGCCCTGACCAAGTTCCTGCCTCCTAAACATGAGTACGTTGTGTCCGTCAGAGTCACGCCCATCCAGTGTACTCTATACCGACACTACCTGGAGCACTTAACAGGTACGCACTAACCCCTACCCATCTAGTGTACTCTATACCGACACTACCTGGAGCACTTAACAGGTACACATTAGGGCCCGGGGTATCCCTGCTATTGGGGGTGGGGACCCGGGGTAGCCCTGCTATTGGGGGTGGGGACCCGGGGTAGCCCTGCTATTAGGGGGTGGGGGCCCGGGGTAGCCCTGCTATAAGGGGGTGGGGGCCCGGGGTAGCCCTGCTATTAGGGGGTGGGGGCCCGGGGTAGCCCTGCTATTAGGGGGTGGGGGCCCGGGGTAGCCCTGCTATTAGGGGGTGGGGGCCCGGGGTAGCCCTGCTATAAGGGGGTGGGGCTATGGGGGCCCGGGGTAGCCCTGCTATTAGGGGGTGGGGGGGCCCGGGGTAGCCCTGCTATTAGGGGGTGGGGGCCCGGGGTAGCCCTGCTATTAGGGGGTGGGGGCCCGGGGTAGCCCTGCTATTAGGGGGGGGGGGCCCGGGGTAGCCCTGCTATTAGGGGGTGGGGGCCCGGGGTAGCCCTGCTATTAGGGGGTGGGGGCCCGGGGTAGCCCTGCTATTAGGGGGCCCGGGGTAGCCCTGCTATTAGGGGGTGGGGGCCCGGGGTAGCCCAGCTATTAGGGGGGGCTAGACTACATAAATGGCTCCGAGCCTCTCATGCATAACGCTACTTTCTGTCCCTAAATTATATACAAAATAAATGTTAATATTTATTCATAAAAATTAGCAACTGAACTGAATTTCAAGTAAAAACCGAATAGAAGAGGAACAGAAAATCCCAAAACAACCGTGATTATATATATATATTATAGCACTACGTTTGTTCCGTCTCTCTGATTGTTCTGGTGTTATGAGTGTGAGGGAGTGGTACCTTATTCAGCTACAGCTGTGGTGGGTATGAAAGACATTCTCCCTCTCTCACGCACCTCTCTGTCTCGCTCTGTCTCTGTGGGCAGGTGCGGGGAACGTGGTGGAGGGGGGTCGGGGCCGAGCCGGGACCAAACTGTTCCAGGACTTCCAGATGCTCAGCAGAATCTGGACCCATCCCTGGTGCCTGCAGCTGGACTACATCAGCAAGGAAAACAAGGTACACACACTTTCTGTCTCTCTCTCCCCTTCGCCCGGCTGTCTGTCTCTCTCTCCCCTTCGCCCGGCTGTCTGTCTGTCTCTCTCCCCCCTCGCCCCATCTGTCTGTCTGTCTCTCTCCCCTTCGCCCGGCTGTCTGTCTCTCTCTCCCCCTTCGCCCGGCTGTCTGTCTCTCTCTCCCCTTCGCCCGGCTGTCTGTCTCTCTCTCCCCTCGCCCGGCTGTCTGTCTCTCTCTCCCCTTCGCCCGGCTGTCTGTCTGTCTCTCTCCCCTCTCGCCCGGCTGTCTGTCTCTCTCTCCCCCTTCGCCCGGCTGTCTGTCTCTCTCCCCCCTCTCGCCCGGCTGTCTGTCTCTCTCTCTCCCTCTCGCCCGGCTGTCTGTCTCTCTCCCCCTGTCTGTCTCTCCCGGCTGTCTCTCTCTCCCTGTCTCTCGCCCGGCTGTCTGCCTGTCTCTCTCTCCCCTCTCGCCCGGCTGTCTGCCTGTCTCTCTCTCCCCTCTCGCCCGGCTGTCTGTCTGTCTCTCTCTGTCCTCTCGCCCGGCTGTCTGTCTGTCTCTCCCCCCTCTCGCCCGGCTGTCTGTCTGTCTCTCTCCCCTCTCGCCCGGCTGTCTGTCTGTCTCTCTGTCTCCTCCCGGCTGTCGCCCGGCTGTCTGTCTCTCTCCCCTCTGTCTCTCGCCCGGCTGTCTGTCTCTCTCCCCCCTCTCGCCCGGCTGTCTGTCTCTCTCCCCCCTCTCGCCCGGCTGTCTGTCTCTCTCCCCCTCTCGCCCGGCTGTCTGTCTCTCTCCCCCTCTCTCCCGGCTGTCTGTCTCTCTCCCCCTCTCGCCCGGCTGTCTGTCTCTCTCCCCCTCTCTCCCGGCTGTCTGTCTCTCTCCCCCTCTCCCGGCTGGCTGTCTCTCTCCCCCCTCTCCCCGGCTGTCTGTCTCTCTCCCCCTCTCTCGCCCGGCTGTCTGTCTCTCTCCCCCCTCTCTCCCGGCTGTCTGTCTCTCTCCCCCCCTTCTCCCGGCTGGCTGTCTCTCTCCCCCCTCTCGCCCGGCTGTCTGTCTCTCTCCCCTCTCTCCCGGCTGTCTGTCTCTCTCCCCCCTTCTCCCCGGCTGGCTGTCTCTCTCTCCCCCTTCTCCCGGCTGTCTGTCTCTCTCTCCCCCTTCTCCCGGCTGTCTGTCTCTCTCCCCCCTCTCTCCCCGGCTGTCTGTCTCTCTCCCCCTTCTCCCGGCTGTCTGTCTCTCTCCCCCTCTCGCCCGGCTGTCTGTCTCTCTCCCCCTCTCTCCCGGCTGTCTGTCTCTCTCCCCCCTCTCGCCCTGGCTGTCTGTCTCTCTCCCCCTCTCGCCCGGCTGTCTGTCTCTCTCCCCCTCTCCCCGGCTGTCTGTCTCTCTCCCCCTCTCGCCCGGCTGTCTGTCTCTCTCCCCCTCTCGCCCGGCTGTCTGTCTCTCTCCCCCCCTCTCGCCCGGCTGTCTGTCTCTCTCCCCCTCTCTCGCCCGGCTGTCTGTCTCTCTCCCCCCACTCGCCCGGCTGTCTGTCTCTCTCCCCCCCTCGCCCGGCTGTCTGTCTCTCTCTCCCCCACTCGCCCGGCTGTCTGTCTCTCTCCCCCCACTCGCCCGGCTGTCTGTCTCTCTCCCCCCCACTCGCCCGGCTGTCTGTCTCTCTCCCCCCTCGCCCGGCTGTCTGTCTCTCTCCCCCCTCTCGCCCGGCTGTCTGTCTCTCTCCCCCTCTCGCCCGGCTGTCTGTCTCTCTCTCCCCCTCTCGCCCGGCTGTCTGTCTCTCTCCCCCCTCTCGCCCGGCTGTCTGTCTCTCTCCCCCCCTCTCGCCCGGCTGTCTGTCTCTCTCCCCCCTCTCGCCCGGCTGTCTGTCTCTCTCTCCCCCCTCTCGCCCGGCTGTCTGTCTCTCTCCCCCTCTCCCCGGCTGTCTGTCTCTCTCCCCTTCTCCCGGCTGTCTGTCTCTCTCCCCTTCTCCCGGCTGTCTGTCTCTCTCCCCTTCTCCCGGCTGTCTGTCTCTCTCCCGGCTGTCTGTCTCTCTCTCGCCCGGCTGTCTGTCTCTCTCCCGGCTGT
The DNA here is from genome assembly GCF_018296145.1 of Oncorhynchus tshawytscha. Classification (NCBI taxonomy): domain Eukaryota; kingdom Metazoa; phylum Chordata; class Actinopteri; order Salmoniformes; family Salmonidae; genus Oncorhynchus; species Oncorhynchus tshawytscha. The sequence goes on along the minus strand of NC_056449.1, from coordinate 40,298,400 downwards.
CTGTCTCTCGCCCGGCTGTCTGTCTCTCTCCCCCTCCCTCTCGCCCGGCTGTCTGTCTCTCTCCCCCCTCTCGCCCGGCTGTCTGTCTCTCTCCCCCCCTCTCGCCCGGCTGTCTGTCTCTCTCTCCCCCTCTCGCCCGGCTGTCTGTCTCTCTCCCCTTCGCCCGGCTGTCTGTCTGTCTCCCCTTCGCCCGGCTGTCTGTCTCCCCTTCGCCCGGCTGTCTGTCTGTCTCCCCCCTCCCGGCTGTCTGTCTCTCTCCCCCGGCTCCCTGTCTGTCTCTCGCCCGGCTGTCTGTCTCTCGCCCGGCTGTCTGTCTGTCTGTCTCGCCCGGCTGTCTGTCTGTCTCTCGCCCGGCTGTCTGTCTGTCTCTCGCCCGGCTGTCTGTCTGTCTCCCCTTCGCCCGGCTGTCTGGCTGTCTCCCCCCGGCTCCCTGTCTGTCTGTCTCTCTCCCCTGTCTCTGTCTCGGCTGTCTGTCTCTCGCCCGGCTGTCTGTCTCTCGCCCGGCTGCCTGTCTGTCTCGCCCGGCTGTCTGTCTGTCTCTCGCCCGGCTGTCTGTCTGTCTCTCGCCCGGCTGTCTGTCTGTCTCTCGCCCGGCTGTCTGTCTGTCTCCCCTTCGCCCTGGCTGTCTGTCTCTCTCCCCTTCTCCCGGCTGTCTGTCTCTGTCCCTTCTCCCGGCTGTCTGTCTCTCTCCCCTTCTCCCGGCTGTCGGCTGTCTGTCTCTCTCCCCGGCTCCTGTCTGTCTGTCTCTCTCCCCTTCTCCCGGCTGTCTGTCTCTCTCCCCCTTCTCCCTGCTGTCTGTCTCTCTCCCCTGCTCTCCCGGCTGTCTGTCTCTCTCCCCTTCTCCCGGCTGTCTGTCTCTCTCCCCTTCTCCCGGCTGTCTGTCTCTCTCCCCTTCTCCCGGCTGTCTGTCTCTCTCCCCTTCTCCCCGGCTGTCTGTCTCTCTCCCCCGGCTTCTCCCGGCTGTCTGTCTCTCTCCCCTTCTCCCGGCTGTCTGTCTCTCTCCCCTTCTCCCGGCTGTCTGTCTCTCTCCCCTTCTCCCGGCTGTCTGTCTCTCTCCCCTTCTCCCCGGCTGTCTGTCTCTCTCCCCTTCTCCCGGCTGTCTGTCTCTCTCCCCTTCTCCCGGCTGTCTGTCTGGCTCTCCCCCGCCCGGCTGTCTGTCTCTCTCCCCTTCGCCCGGCTGTCTGTCTGTCTCTCCCCTTCGCCCGGCTGTCTGTCTCTCTCCCCTTCGCCCGGCTGTCTGTCTCTCTCCCCTTCGCCCGGCTGTCTGTCTCTCGCCCGGCTGTCTGTCTCTCTCTCGCCCGGCTGTCTGTCTGTCTCTCCCCCGGCTGTCTGTCTGTCTCTCGCCCGGCTGTCTGTCTGTCTCTCGCCCGGCTGTCTGTCTGTCTCTCGCCCGGCTGTCTGTCTGTCTGTCTCGCCCGGCTGTCTGTCTGTCTCTCGCCCGGCTGTCTGTCTGTGTCTCTCGCCCGGCTGCCTGTCTGTCTGTCTCTCGCCCGGCTGTCTGTCTGGCTGTCTCTCGCCCGGCTGCCTGTCTGTCTGTCTCGCCCGGCTGTCTGTCTGTCTCTCGCCCGGCCTGTCTGTCTGTCTCTCGCCCGGCTGTCTGTCTGTCTGTCTCGCCCGGCTGTCTGTCTGTCTCTCGCCCGGCTGTCTGTCTGGCTGTCTCTCGCCCGGCTGTCTGTCTGTCTGGCTGTCTCTCGCCCCATCTGTCTGTCTCTCGCCCCGGCTGTCTGTCTGGCTGTCTCTCGCCCCATCTGTCTCTCGCCCCGGCTGTCTGTCTGGCTGTCTCTCGCCCCATCTGTCTCTGTCTCTCGCCCGGCTGTCTGTCTGGCTGTCTCTCGCCCGGCTGCCTGTCTGGCTCTCGCCCCGGCTGTCTGTCTGGCTGTCTCTCGCCCGGCTGTCTGTCTGGCTGTCTCTCGCCCGGCTGTCTGTCTGTCTGTCTCTCGCCCGGCTGTCTGTCTGGCTCTCTCGCCCGGCTGTCTGTCTGGCTCTCTCTCGCCCGGCTGTCTGTCTGTCTCTCGCCCGGCTGTCTGTCTGTCTCTCGCCCGGCTGTCTGTCTGTCTCTCGCCCGGCTGTCTGTCTGGCTCTCTCTCCCCCTCTGCCCTGGCTGTCTGTCTGTCTGTCTCTCTCGCCCGGCTGTCTGTCTGTCTCTCTCTCGCCCGGCTGTCTGTCTGTCTCTCGCCCGGCTGTCTGTCTGTCTCTCGCCCGTCTGTCTGTCTGGCTGTCTCTCGCCCCATCTGTCTGTCTCTCGCCCCGGCTGTCTGTCTGGCTGTCTCTCGCCCTGTCTGTCTGTCTGGCTGTCTCTCGCCCGGCTGTCTGTCTGGCTGTCTCTCGCCCCGGCTGTCTGTCTGGCTGCCTCTCGCCCGGCTGTCTGTCTCTCTCGCCCGGCTGTCTGTCTCTCTCTCCCCTCTCTCTCTCCTGACTCTCTCGCCCGGCTGTCTGTCTCTCTCTCCCCCCTCTCGCCCGGCTGTCTGTCTGTCTCTCTCTCGCCCGGCTGTCTGTCTGTCTCTGTCTGTCTCTCGCCCGGCTGTCTGTCTGTCTCTCGCCTGTCTGTCTGGCTGTCTGTCTCTCCCCGGCTGGCTGTCTGGCTGTCTGTCTCGCCCCGTCTGTCTCTCGCCCCGGCTGTCTGTCTGGCTGTCTCTCGCCCCGGCTGTCTGTCTCTCGCCCCGGCTGTCTGTCTCTCGCCCCGGCTGTCTGTCTGTCTGTTTGAACATTTTGGGCTTGCTTGTAGCTTTGAGTTCTTTGTACTTGTCTTGGAAAATAATCTAAGAGAAACTCTTTATTATCCCATGTTCCCGCTCTTAGTTGACTCTTAGGGGTTCTGACTGTGACTCTCGGGGGTTCTGACTGTGACTCTCGGGGGTTCTGACTGTGACTCTCGGGGGTTCTGACTGTGTCTCGGGGGTTCTGACTGTGTCTTGTTGTTTTAGGGGTACTTTGACGAGGACAGCATGGACGAGTTCATCGCCTCGGAGACCGAGGAGTCTTCTATGAGCATGACCTCTGAAGACGAGAAACAGAAAAAGTAACCACATATTATTTACAGGGATGTGAAACATCCCAACACATCTACTATATCAGAGTGATGTCAGATGTACTCCCAACACATCTACTATATCAGAGTGATGTCAGATGTACTCCCAACACATCTACTATATCAGAGTGATGTCAGATGTACTCCCAACACATCTACTATATCAGAGTGATGCCAGATGTAATCCCAACACATCTACTATATCAGAGTGATGTCAGATATACTCCCAACACATCTACTATATCAGTGATTTCAGATATATTCATCCAGCATCAGGTGTAACAGCTGTTTGACTGCAGTCATTGGTCCGGTCGGCTGCTTCCTCTAACCAGTCATTAGTCCGGTGACTTGTACTGCTGACTGTCTTATCGTACTGTAATGTACAACCTGACTGTCTTATCGTACTGTAATGTACAACCTTGCTCTGCTCTGTCCCCCCTGTAGGAAGAAGAAGCGAGGGAAGGCCAGGAAGAAGGACAGTGACTCAGACAGTGACGCTCTAGAGGTGATAAAGGAGTGGAACACCAGCTCCCGAGGGGGAGACCCTTCCAGCCGCAACCGGGCGGAGCCACAGGAGGAAGGTATAGAAATACAATTATATAGAGCCTGTAGATTGTTACCTGACTAGAAATGTGTGGGTGTGATGTTATGGTTTCAGGAAGGGAGTGTTGAAGTAAGGTTTGCTCTGTTAGAACAAAGAGTATGATAGAATTATTCTTCCACTTTGACGAAGTATTTTGTGTCGATTGTTGACAACAACAAAAACAGACAATTAAATCCATTTTAATCCCACTTTGTAACACAATAAAATGTGAAGAAATCTAAGGGGTCTGAATACTTTTGAAAGGCACTGTTCATAACATGAACCATCTGAGCTCACTGCTCCAGCTCTGACCTCTAACCCTTGTCCTCTGCTCTCCCCCAGTCCGCCCAGCTTCCAGCCCTGGCACCAGGAGTCCTGACTGGCACAAAGAGTTTGTTACGGAGGCCGACTCTGAGATCCTGGAGCATTCTGGGAAGATGGTGCTGCTGTTTGAGATCCTCCGTATGGCCGAGGAGGTGGAGGACAAAGTGTAAGGAGCCGAGCTCTGGAGACATGGAACACATTGTGCTGAATTGATCAATGCTAAGTGCTTGAATGAAATGCTTCAAAATGGCTCGGTGGGACTGTTTCCCTGTTTTAAATGTCCTGCTAACATGACAGTGCAGTGATGTTGACGCGTCTTCTGTCCCCTCATCAGTCTGGTGTTCAGTCAGTCTCTGATCTCTCTGGACCTGATTGAAGACTTCCTGGAGCTGGCTGGCCGAGCCAAAGAGGAGGAGAAACAGTCTCCCTACAAAGGTACTATACTGCCCTGACCCCTACCCCCTGACTTCTACCCCCCCCCTGACTTCTACCCTGACCCCTGACCTCTACCCCCTGACTTCTACCCCCTGACCCCTGACCTCTACCCCCTGACCTCTACTCCCTGACCCCTAACCTCTACTAACTCTGTATTGTGATGTTGCAGACTTGGTTCTGCCTCCTTCTCATTGAATATTAAAGACCTGACTTGGTTCTGCCTCCTTCTCATTGAGTATTTAGACTGACTTGGTACGGCCTACTCCTCATTGAGTATTAAAGACTGACTTGGTTCTGCCTCCTCCTCATTGAGTATTTAGACTGACTTGGTACGGCCTACTCCTCATTGAGTATTAAAGACTGACTTGGTTCTGCCTCCTCCTCATTGAGTATTAAAGACTGACTTGGTTCTGCCTCCTTCTCATTGAGTATTTAGACTGACTTGGTTCTGCCTCCTCCTCATTGAGTATTAAAGACTGACTTAGTTCTGCCTCCTTCTCATTGAGTATTTAGACTGACTTGGTACGGCCTACTCCTCATTGAGTATTAAAGACTGACTTGGTTCTGCCTCCTCCTCATTGAGTATTAAAGACTGACTTGGTTCTGCCTCCTCCTCATTGAGTATTAAAGACTGACTTGGTTCTGCCTCCTCCTCATTGAGTATTAAAGACTGACTTGGTTCTGCCTACTTCTCATTGAGTATTTAGATTGACTTGGTACTGCCTCCTTCTCATTGAGTATTTAGACTGACTTGGTACGGCCTACTCCTCATTGAGTATTAAAGACTGACTTGGTTCTGCCTCCTCCTCATTGAGTATTAAAGACTGACTTGGTTCTGCCTCCTTCTCATTGAGTATTTAGACTGACTTGGTTCTGCCTACTCCTCATTGAGTATTAAAGACTGACTTGGTTCTGCCTCCTCCTCATTGAGTATTAAAGACTGACTTGGTTCTGCCTCCTCCTCATTGAGTATTTAGACTGACTTGGTACTGCCTCCTCCTCATTGAGTATTAAAGACTGACTTGGTACTGCCTCCTCCTCATTGAGTATTAAAGACTGACTTGGTACTGCCTCCTCCTCATTGAGTATTAAAGACTGACTTGGTACTGCCTCCTTCTCATTGAGTATTTAGACTGACTTGGTACTGCAGGTTGCCATTAGCTGCTAAATTATGCTTGTAACTTATTGTTTAATGGCTTCAACGAGGGGCTTCACTCCTGGCCCAGACTCTAGTGATGCGTTTTGAAACTAGGCCTGTTCAAGGATTGGTTTGGGAGAAGGCTTGCCTATTGACTACCTAAACTGAAGCTGACAGGAAAGGTCAAACTGTATGATGACTGTAGTCTTTGAAAAGTGTTATCTGACGACACTGTGTTTACCTGTGCAGGTGAGGGGAAGTGGTTCCGGAACATAGACTACTACCGCTTGGACGGCTCCACCAACGCCCTGAACCGGAAGAAGTGGGCAGAAGAGTTCAATGACACCAGCAACGTCCGGTAAACTACACCCGGCTCGCCACTAAACGGCACCCGGCTCACCACTAAACTACACCCGGCTCGCCACTAAACTACACCCGGCTCGCCACTAAACGACGGCACCCGGCTCGCCACTAAACGACGACACCCGGCTCGCCACTAAACGACGACACCCGGCTCGCCACTAAACGACGGCACCCGGCTCGCCACTAAGACGGCACCCGGCTCGCCACTAAACGACACCCGGCTCGCCACTAAACGACGGCACCCGGCTCGCCACTAAACGACGGCACCCGGCTCGCCACTAAACGACGGCACCCGGCTCGCCACTAAACGACGGCACCCGGCTCGCCACTAAACGACGGCACCCGGCTCGCCACTAAACGACGGCACCCGACTCGCCACTAAACGACGGCACCCGGCTCGCCACTAAACGACGGCACCCGGCTCGCCACTAAACGACGGCACCCGGCTCGCCCCTAAACGACGGCACCCGGCTCGCCCCTATACGACGGCACCCGGCTCGCCACTAAACATCAAATCAAATGTATTTATAAAGCCCTTCTTACATCAGCTGATGTCACAAAGTGCTGTACAGAAACCCAGCCTAAACCCCCAAACAGCAAGCAATGCAGGTGTAGAAGCACGGTGGCTAGGAAAAACTCCCTAGAAAGGCCAGAACCTAGGAAGAAACCTAGAGAGGAACCAGGCTATGAGGGGTGGGCCAGTCCTCTTCTGGCTGTGCCAGGTGGAGATTATAACAGAACATGGTCAAGATGTTCAAATGCTCATAAATGACCAGCATTGTCAAATAATAATAATCACAGTGGTTGTCGAGGGTGCAACAAGTCAGTACCTCAGGAGTAAATGTCAGTTGGCTTTTCATAGCTGATCATTCAGAGTATCTCTACTTCTCCTGCTGTCTCTAGAGAGCTGAAAACAGCAGGTCTGGGACAGCTAGCACGTCCGGTGAACAGGTTAGGGTTCCATAGCCTCTAGGCAGAACAGTTGAAACTGGAATAGCAGCACGGCCAGGTGGACTGGGGACAGCAAGGAGTCCTCATGCCAGGTAGTCCTGAGGCATGGTCCTAGGGCTCAGGTCCTCCGAGAGGGGAGGGACAGAGACAGGGAGAATACTTGCCCTCTCTAGGGTATGTGGGACGTGTCCCACCTGGCCAACATCCAGATTGCAGAACACCAAATTCAAATACAGAAATACTCATTATAAAAATTCAGAAAACAAAACATATTTGACATAGGTTTAATGATGAACTTCTTGTGAATCCAACCACAGTGTCAGATTTAAAAATTTAAAAAATTTAAATGAATGCTTTACGGCAGGGGTGTCCCAGTGGGCCAAAATGTAAAACCTGAACAAAGTCACGGGCCAACATTGAACAAATTAACCTTTTAATATGGACCCAAACAAGTTTTGCTTTAACATTGAATATGGAACAAGCATCGCTTATTACCATACAATATATAATTTAATAGTGGAGACATGCAAAATCGAATTTCAAATGAAAAAAACACATCAATGGCATTCATTTATTAAATAAATAAAATTTAAATAAAAATTGTATGCCTCTTTTCTATTTGCAGCCTTCTGATTTAAATACCAAAATAAACTTTTTCCACTGGCTAATAATTTTACAAATAAAATGATAATAAATCAATCAACCATTCAAGCCCATGCCTTGTAGCAAGAAAAAGTGCATAAAGAAAACGTTAATTATTGCACACTGGTCTAATCTGATGTGCCCAAGCCAGATACCTGGCATCTCTTCTTGGATGCTAGTTCATCAATGTCTGGCCTCAAGCTCTGAGCTGAAGAAATCCTCAGTATCCAGCGAAGATGTTCATCAGTCAGACGTCTCCTGTGAGTTGTTTTGGTCATTTCCATCGAGGAGAAAAGTTGCTCGCATAGATAAGTGCTGCCGAACATGGAGAGCATCTGAGCAGCTTGGGTGCGGAGCTGAGGCATTGTGTCAGGGATGAACCGTGGAAACTGTGCGGCGCCCACAGCATCATACTTTGACTTCAGCGTGTCGTTGCACTGGAGTTCAATCAGCTCCATTTGGATGTCGGTTGGTGCATTTTCCACATCAACTGCGAAGGGATTACTAAGCAGTTCAAACTTGCATTTCTGGGCATCGAAGTCGGCAAATCGCCGGCTAAACTCAGCGGCGAGAACACTGAGTTTTTCAGCAAACTGTGCGCATGGGAACACGGCGGTAGAGATCTGTGCTTTTATGGATTGGCAGCAGGGAAAATGGCAAGGGTTTCCTTGCAGCATCTGATTCTCCCACAGGCACAGTTTAGTTTTGAAGGCCCTCACTGCAGCGTACATGTCTGTGATGATGCGCCCCCGCCCCTGAAGCTGCAGGTTCAGCGCATCGAGATGGCTCGAGATGTCACAGAGAAAGGCCAGCTCACACAGGAACTTTTGCTCCCGGAGCTCTGCTGTATCCTTCCATTTGGTTTCCAGGAATTGACATATTTCCTCACGCAGCTCGAAACATCTGTTCAGTACTTTTCCTCTGCTTAGCCATCTCACCTCTGTGTGATACGGCACGTCTGCGTATTCCGAACCACACTCCTCCAGAAAAGATTTAAACTGGCGGTGATTTAGACCTTTGGCTCTTATAAAGTTAACTACCTGTGTTACTGTGGTCATAACATGTTCCATCTTTAGGGCTTTGGCACACAGTGCTTCCTGATGTATGATGCAGTGGTAAACAGTTAGCTCACCTGCACAGTTCTCTTCCCGCATCTTCTCCCGAACCATGCCCACCAGTCCACTCTTTTTACCGCACATCGCTGGCGCACCATCTGTCGTTAATCCAACGAGTTTATCCCACGGCTTTATTTCAGTTACACATTTGGAAACCTCCTCAAAGATTTCCTTTCCTGTGGTTGTGCCATGCATTGATTTGAATCCTAATAGCTCCTCCGTAACACACAGATTTGAGTCCACTCCACGGATGAAGACTGACAGCTAGTGTCGTCTAATGTTGTACTCCTTACTTACAGCCACGGTGACTCCACAAACAAGACAAACAGGTTTGTCTTTTACATATGTAAACAGATATTCTGCCTCCCACTTGTCCAGAAAGCTCCTGTTTTCTGCCTTTCTTTTCGCCATTTTTGGGAAGGGTTAGCTCGCTGACAGTTGTAGCGTCTATGTTGCTATGACTACTGTCACAGAGGAGAGAGCGTTTCTGGGTCCTGCCCTGATTGGCGCGCGAAAACAGCAGAGCATTATGGGATTTGTAGTATTAGTGGTGAATGCGCTGTATAATACCGGCGGGCCAGCTCTAGTAGTAATTTGGTATTGTCTCGCGGGCCAAATATAATTACCCCCGCGGGCCAAATTTGGCCCACGGGCCAGAGTTTGACACCCATGCTTTACGGCAAAAGCATACCTTGCAATTATTTGAGAACACAGCCCAGCAAATCAAATCATTACAAACCAGTAACCAGCCAAGTAGAAGAGTTACAGAACTCAGAAATAGAGAGAAATTGAATCCCTTTGATGATCTTCATATGGTTGCACTCAGAAGACAATTTACTCAATAAATGTTCGTTTTGTTCGATAGTCTCATTCTATCCAAAAACCTCAGTTTTGTTCGTGTTTTCTTCAGTAATCCACAGGCTCAAATGCAGTCAAAACAGGCAGACAAAAAAAATCAGAGGCAAAACATAACGCGCCAATGTAAACAGATTTTTGGATATAAATATGAACTTCATCGAACAAAACATACATGTATTGTGTAAAAACATGTTTTACATAGGTTTAAAGATGAACTTCTTGTGACTACCACGGTGTCAGATTTAAAAAATGCTTTATGGCAAAAGCATACCGTACCATTATTTGAGAACATCGCCCAGCAGACAAATCATTACAAACAGTAAACAGCCCAGTAGAAGAGTTACAGTACTCAGAAATAGAGATAAAATTAATCACTTACCTTTGATCTTCATATGGTGGCACTCAGAAGACATTCATTTACTCAATAAATGTTCCTTTTGTTCGATAAAGTCCCTCTTTATATCCAAAAACCTCCATTTTGTTTGCGTATTTTCTTCAGTAATCCACAGGCTCAAACGCAGTCAAAACAGGCAGACAACAAATCTAAATTGTATCCGTAAAGTTCATAAAAACATGTCAAATAATGTTTATATTCAATCCTCAGGTTGTTTTTAGCCTAAATGATCTATGATATTTCAACCGGACAATAATGTCATCAATATAAAAGGTAAACAAGAAATGCACTCTGTCGCGCGCATGAAAAAGCTCTGACACGCAAGGGTCCACTCATTCAGACTGGTCTTACTCCCTCATCAGAAAGACAAGCCTTAAACCATTTCTAAATACTGTTGACATCTAGTGGAAGGCATTGGAACTGCAATTTGAGTCCTAAATCAATGGATACTGTAATGGCATTGAATAGAAAACTACAAAACCCCCCAAAAACTACTTCCTGAATGGATTTATCTCAGGTTATCACCTGCCAAATCAGTTCTGTTATACTCAGACACTATTTTAACAGTTTAGGAAACTTTAGTGTTTTCTATCCAAATCTACCAGTTATATGCATATCATATATTCTGGGCCCGAGTAGCAGGCCATTTAATTTGGGCATGCTTTTCATCCAAAATTCCGAATGCTGCCCCCTACCCTAGAGAAGATAAATTCACACAGGACACCTGATAAGACAGGAGAATTACATCAGATGTAACAGACTGACCCTAGCCCCCCGACACAGACTATTGCAGCATAGATTCGGGGGGTCAGGGGACACATAGTTGATATTGTAATGTAGGCATCTTCAATAAGAGGAAGTTGGTTCTATCCCCCCATCATTGCTCCCTTCTTACTTTCTCCTCCCTCTCTACCTCTCCTCTCCCCCATCTCTCCTCTCTACCTCTCCTCTCTACCTCTCCTCTCCTCCCTCTCTACCTCTCCTCTCCCCCATCTCTCCTCTCTACCTCTCCTCTCTCCTCCCTCTCCCTCCTCCTCCTCTCCCCCCATCTCTCCTCTCTACCTCTCCACCTCTCCTCCCTCTCTACCTCCTCTCCCCATCTCTCCTTTCTACCTCTCCTCCCTCCCCTCTCCTCCCTCTCTCCTCTCCCTCCCCCCATCTCCTCTCTACCTCTCCCCCCCCATCTCTCCTCCCTCTCTACCTCTCCTCTCCCCCATCTCTCCTTTCTACCTCTCCTCTCCTCCCTCTCTACCTCTCCTCTCCCCCATCTCTCCTTTCTACCTCTCCTCTCCTCCCTTTCTACCTCTCCTCCATCTCTCCCTCTGTAGAGGTCGGTTGTTCCTGATCTCGACCAGGGCTGGTTCTCTGGGAATCAACCTGATAGGAGCTAACAGGGTCATCATCTTCGACGCGTCCTGGAACCCGTCGTACGACATCCAGAGTATCTTCAGGCTCTACCGCTTTGGACAGCTCAAGACCTGCTATGTCTACCGATTCCTGGCTCAGGTAACCAGCCAGTCAGCCAGCCAGCCAGCCAACCAACCAGTCAGCCAGCCAACCAACCAGTCAGCCAGTCAGTCGATCACATAATATTCAGCAGAGTTCAGACTGAAATCAGGACAACGAAGGAGGTGTATTGTAGTGGCATATTTAGCAAAACAGAAGCTGACGTGTTTGAGTGATCTGAGGGAAATATGTCTCTCTAATATGGTCATACATTTGACAGGAGGTTAGGAAGTGCAGCTCGGTTTCCACCTCCTTTTGTGGGCAGTGAGCACATAGCCTGTCTTCTCCTGAGAGCCATGTCTGCCTAGGGCGGCCTTTCTCAATAGCAAGGCTATGCTCACTGAGTCTGTACATAGTCAAAGCTTTCCTTAAGTTTAGGTCAGTCACCGTGGTCAGGTATTCTGCCACTGTGTACTCTCTGTTTAGGGCCAAATAGCATTCTAGTTTGCTCTGTTTTTTGGTAATTCTTTCCAATGTGTCAAGTAATTGTCTTTTTGTTTTCTCATGATTTGGTTGGGTCTAATTATGCTGCTGTCCTGGGGCTCTGTAGGGTGTGTTTGTGTTTGTGAACAGAGCCCCAGGACCAGCTTGCTTAGGGGACTCTTCTCCAGGTTCATCTCTCTGTAGGTGATGGCTTTGTTGTGGAAGGTTTGGGAATCGCTTCCTTTTAGGTGGTTATAGAATTTAACGGCTCTTTTATGGATTTTGATAATTAGTGGGTATCGGCCTAATTCTGCTCTGCATGCATTATTTGGTGTTCTACGTTGTACACGGAGGATATTTTTGCAGAATTCTGCGTGCAGAGTCTCAATTTGGTGTTTGTCCCATTTTGTGAAGTCTTGGTTGGTGAGCGGACCCCAGACCTCACAACCATAAAGGGCAATGGGCTCTATGACTGATTCAAGTATTTTTAGCCAAATCCTAATTGGTATGTTGAAATTTATGTTCCTTTTGATGGCATAGAATGCCCTTCTTGCCTTGTCTCTCAGATCGTTCACAGCTTTGTGGAAGTTACCTGTGGCACTGATGTTTAGGCCAAGGTATGTATAGTTTTTTGTGTGCTCTAGGGCAACAGTGTCAAGATGGAATTTGTATTTGTGGTCCTGGCGACTGGACCTTTTTTGGAACACTATTATTTTGGTCTTACTGAGATTTACTGTCAGGGCCCAGGTCTGACAGAATCTGTGCATAAGATCTAGGTGCTGCTGTAGGCCCTCCTTGGTTGGTGACAGAAGCACCAGATCATCAGCAAACAGCAGACATTTGACTTCAGATTCTAGTAGGGTGAGGCCGGGTGCTGCTGACTTTTCTAGTGCCCGCACCAATTCGTTGATATATATGTTGAAGAGGGTGGGGCTTAAGCTGCATCCCTGTCTAACCCCACGACCCTGTGTGAAGAAATTTGTGTGTTTTTTGCCAATTTTAACCGCACACTTGTTGTTTGTGTACATGGATTTTATAATGTCGTAGGTTTTACCCCCAACACCACTTTCCATCAGTTTGTATAGCAGACCCTCATGCCAAATTGAGTCGAAGGCTTTTTTGAAATCAACAAAGCATGAGAAGACTTTTCCTTTGTTTTGGTTTGTTTGGTTGTCAATTAGGGTGCGCAGGGTGAATACATGGTCTGTTGTACGGTAATTTGGTAAAAAGCCAATTTGACATTTGCTCAGTACATTGTTTTCATTAAGGAAGTGTACGAGTCTGCTGTTAATGATAATGCAGAGAATTTTCCCAAGGTTACTGTTGACGCATATTCCACGGTAGTTATTGGGGTCAAATTTGTCTCCACTTTTGTGTATTGGGGTGATCAGTCCTTGGTTCCAAATATTGGGGAAGATGCCAGAGCTAAGGATGATGTTAAAGAGTTTTAGTCTCTATGTTTTTGGTTGGACAGGTTTCTCAATTTCTTTCTTAGATTTTTGCATTCTTCATCAAACCATTTGTCATTGTTGTTAAATTTCTTCGCTTTTTTGGTTGGCATTTTTATATTTGAAAGGGAATCTTAGAGGTCAAATATACTGTTTAGGTTTTCTATTGCCAAGTTTACACCTTCACTGTTACAGTGGAACGTTTTGTCCAGGAAGTTGTCTAAAAGGGATTGAATGTGTTGCCTAATAATAGTTTTTTTGGTAGGTTTCTACACTACTTTCCTTCCATCTATAGTATTTCTTAATATTATTCAGTTCCTTGGATGCCTCATGATTCAGTATTGCTCTGTTCAAGTAGACTGTGATTTTGCTGTGATCTGATTGGCAATGGGCTCACTGTGAACTCTGAGAGACTCTGGGTTGAGGTCAGTGATAAATTAGTCTACAGTACTACTGCCAAGAGATGAGCTATAGGTGTACCTACCATAGGAGTCCCCTCGAAGCCTACCGTTGACTATGTACATACCCAGCGTGCGACAGAGCTGCAGGAGTTGTGACCCGTTTTTGTTGGTTATGTTGTGTCTAGTGGGGCATATGTGGGAGGGAATGCTGTCACCTCCAGGTAGGTGTTTGTCCCCCTGTGTGCTGAGGGTGTCAGGGTCTTGTAGGTCGCCACAGACTAGTACATGTCCCTGGGCCTGGAAATGATTGATTTCCCCCTCCAGGATGGAGAAGCTGTCTTTATTAAAGAATGGGGATTCTAGTGGGGGGATATAGGTAGCACACATGAGGACATTTTTCCCTGTTAAGATCATTTCCTTATGAATTTCTAGCCAGATGTAAAATGTTCCTGTTTTGATTAATTTAATAGTGTGTTAGGTCTGATCTATACCAAATTAGCATACCACCTGCGTCCCTTCCCTGTTTCGCACCTGGTAGTGTGGTGGATGGGACTACCAGCTCTCTGTAACCTAGAGGGCAACCAGTGGCTCCATCTCCTCTATACCACCCACCTGGTAGTGTGGTGGATGGGACTACCAGCTCTCTGTAACCTAGAGGACAACCAGTGGGTCCATCTCCTCTATACCATGTTTCTTGTAGGATGACAATGTCTGTATTTCTGATTTATTTGGTGAAGTCCAGGTTCCTGCTCTTTAGGCCAAAGGCAGATGACCTCAGGCCTGAGATATTCCAGGATGAGATAGTGAAGGCTTTTTGTTCCATAAAGTGTCCAATGTGGTTAGTTGTGTGGTTTGGCCTCAGACCAGTAAGTGTCAGCAGAGCCTGCTGAGCATCTGGTACTTGCCATTGGCTTGGGCGAGTGTAAGAGTGGTGGTTGGGCCTGTTTGCCTGCTCACGGCCTGGGTGGATGTGTGAATTTCATGTTGAGACCCTCTTTGCGGGAGTGGGGGACATGGGGTGGGCAGTAATGGCATAGGTCTGATCCTGAGGGGTCCTATATGTGGGCATGGTTAGTTGGGGTGGAGTCGTGGGTCCCGCTACTAGTAGAGGTGGACCTGGTTGTAAAGTTCAAGTCCAGGGTGGAGTGGTGGACCAGGAAAATGTTTGGTTTTGAGGCACAGGAAATGCTTTCGTTTATCCAGTGTATTCTTTTCAAATTGATTTAACCAGGCAAGTCGGTTAAGAACAAATTCTTATTTACAATGACTGCCTAGGAACAGTGGGTTAATTTGCCTTGTTCAGGGGAAGAACCTGTCCTCCGTGTCCTCTTCTCAGGGTACTATAGATGTCAACCTGTCCTCTGACCTGTCCTCTTCCCCTCTCAGGGTACTATAGATGTCAACCTGTCCTCTGACCTGTCCTATTCCCCTCTCAGGGTACTATAGATGTAAACCTGTCCTCTGACCTGTCCTCTTCCCCTCTCAGGGTACTATATATGTAAACCTGTCCTCTTCCCCTCTCAGGGTACTATATATGTAAACCTGTCCTCTTCCCCTCTCAGGGTACTATAGATGTAAACCTGTCCTCTTCGCCTCTCAGGGTACTATAGATGTAAACCTGTCCTCTTCGCCTCTCAGGGTACTATAGATGTAAACCTGTCCTCTTCTCCTCTCAGGGTACTATAGATGTAAACCTGTCCTCTTCTCCTCTCAGGGTACTATAGATGTAAACCTGTCCTCTTCCCCTCTCAGGGTACTATAGATGTAAACATGTCCTCTGACCTGTCCTCTTCCCCTCTCAGGGTACTATAGATGTAAACCTGTCCTCTTCCCCTCTCAGGGTACTATAGATGTAAACATGTCCTCTGACCTGTCCTCTTCCCCTCAGGGTACTATAGATGTAAACCTGTCCTCCGACCTGTCCTCTTTCCCTCTCAGGGTACTATAGATGTAAACCTGTCCTCTGACCTGTCCTCTTTCCCTCTCAGGGTACTATAGATGTAAACCTGTCCTCTTCCCCTCTCAGGGTACTATAGATGTAAACATGTCCTCTGACCTGTCCTCTTTCCCTCTCAGGGTACTATGGAAGAGAAGATCTATGACCGCCAGGTGGCTAAACA
This sequence comes from Oncorhynchus tshawytscha, assembly GCF_018296145.1. Lineage (NCBI taxonomy): Eukaryota > Metazoa > Chordata > Actinopteri > Salmoniformes > Salmonidae > Oncorhynchus > Oncorhynchus tshawytscha. The sequence continues at coordinate 40,282,671 of NC_056449.1, read as the reverse complement.
GTCTCTGTCCTTCCGAGTGGTGGATCAACAGCAGATAGAGAGACATTTCACCATGAATGAGCTGACGGAACTCTACGCCTTTGAACCTGACCTTCTGGATGATCCCACTGGCAAGAAGAGCAAGAGGACCACGCCTATGCTGCCAAAGGTACCGAGGCTGGATGGGATGGCTGGATGGGATGGCTGGGGGGTGTATAATCTCTCTAGGACAGGCGTCGGTAACATAGATGTATGTCACTTCTGTCCCAGGACGATGGGATGCGACTAATAACGAGGAACAATTATGTTTATATTTATATGTTTATATTACTGGTTGTTTGGAGAAATCACGGTTTTGTGTGTGTTTACGTTCTCATGAATCTGTGTAGTGGAGGGAACATGCGGCCCATCTGGCCCCCTGCTCACCGAGCCCCTGCAGAGGAACAGGTCCAACCCTCGTTCCTGTGTTTAAACCCTCTCATTATAGACACACCGCAATATCCTTCACTGGAACAACGATGAACCAAATAACCTTTTAAATGCCAAGATGCTCTCTGTTAACCTGCTCCCTCTGTGCATATGTACCCTGGAGTGTGTGTGTGTAACAGGTTAGTGTGCAGCCAGCTGCCTTTGATCTTTAGAGATGTCATAAACCCTGTTGTTTATCCCTCACTCGGTCTGTCCGGCCTGCGTCCACTCTCCAGCTCTCTCTCTGTCTCGTTCCATTGTTTCCTCTCCTCATGGGTGCAGGTGCTGTGTGACAGGCTGGTTTGGCCCCCGAGGGCCCCGACATGCCATTTAATGATCTCAGCACAGCCTTTAGAGAGGCTGTCTAACAGCACAACACAGCTGCTCCGACACACAGCTGCTCCGACTGCTCCTTTTACCAAATAGATGGATGAATCGGTTGGAGAGGAGAGAGATGGATGAATCGGTTGGAGAGGAGAGAGATGGATGAATCGGTTGGAGAGGAGAGAGATGGATGAATCGGTTGGAGAGGAGAGAGATGGATGAATCGGTTGGAGAGGAGAGAGATGGATGAATCGGTTGGAGAGGAGAGAGATGGATGAATCGGTTGGAGAGGAGATGATGAATGGATGAATCGGTTGGAGAGGAGAGAGATGGATGAATCGGTTGGAGAGGAGAGAGATGGATGAATCGGTTGGAGAGGAGAGATGGATGAATGGATGGATGAATCGGTTGGAGAGGAGAGGGATGGATGAATCGGTTGGAGAGGAGAGGGATGGATGAATCGGTTGGAGAGGAGAGGGATGGATGAATCGGTTGGAGAGGAGAGGGATGGATGAATCGGTTGGAGAGGAGAGGGATGGATGAATCGGTTGGAGAGGAGAGGGATGGATGAATCGGTTGGAGAGGGATGGATGAATCGGTTGGAGAGGAGAGGGATGGATGAATCGGTTGGAGAGGAGAGGGATGGATGATGAATCGGTTGGAGAGGAGAGGGATGGATGAATCGGTTGGAGAGGAGAGGGATGGATGAATCGGTTGGAGAGGAGAGGGATGGATGAATCGGTTGGAGAGGAGAGGGATGGATGAATCGGTTGGAGAGGAGAGGGATGGATGAATCGGTTGGAGAGGAGAGGGATGGATGAATCGGTTGGAGAGGAGAGGGATGGATGAATCGGTTGGAGAGGAGAGGGATGGATGAATCGGTTGGAGAGGAGAGGGATGGATGAATGGATGAGTCGGTTGGAGAGGAGAGGGATGGATGAATCGGTTGGAGAGGAGAGGGATGGATGAATCGGTTGGAGAGGAGAGGGATGGATGAATCGGTTGGAGAGGAGAGATGGATGAATCGATGAATCGGTTGGAGAGAGGGATGATGGATGATGATCGGTTGAGAGAGGGATGGATGAATCGGTTGGAGAGGGATGGATGAATCGGCTGGAGAGGGATGGATGAATCGGCAGGAGAGAGATGGATGAATCGGTTGGAGAGATGGATGAGTCGGTTGGAGAGGAGAGGGATGGATGAGTCGGTTGGAGAGGAGAGGATGGATGAATCGGTTGGAGAGGAGAGGGATGGATGAGTCGGTTGGAGAGGAGAGGGATGGATGAGTCGGTTGGAGAGGAGAGGGATGGATGAGTCGGTTGGAGAGGAGAGGGATGGATGAGAATCGGTTGGAGAGGAGAGAGGATGGATGAGTCGGTTGGAGAGGAGAGATGGATGAATCGGTTGGATGAGAGAGATGGATGAATCGGTTGGAGAGGAGAGGATGGATGAATCGGTTGGAGAGGGATGGATGAATCGGCTGGAGAGGGATGGATGAGGAGAGGGATGGATGAATCGGTTGGAGAGAGAGAGATGGATGAATCGGTTGGAGAGGAGAGGGATGATGAATCGGTTGGAGAGGAGAGGGATGGATGAGTCGGTTGGAGAGGAGAGGGATGGATGAGTGGATGAATCGGTTGGAGAGGAGAGGGATGGATGAATCGGTTGGATGAATCGGGAGAGGATGGATGAATCGGTTGGAGAGGAGGATGGATGAATCGGTTGGAGAGGGATGGATGGATGATCGGTTGGAGAGGGATGGATGAATCGGCTGGAGAGGGATGGATGAATCGGCTGGAGAGGGATGGATGAATCGGCAGGAGAGAGATGGATGAATCAGGAGAGAGATGGATGAGTCGGTTGGAGAGGAGAGGGATGGATGAGTCGGTTGGAGAGGAGAGGGATGGATGAGTCGGTTGGAGAGGGATGGATGAATCGGTTGGAGAGGGATGGATGAATCGGCAGGAGAGGATGGATGAATCGGCAGGAGAGAGATGGATGAGTCGGTTGGAGAGGAGAGGGATGGATGAGTCGGTTGGAGAGGAGAGGGATGGATGAGTCGGTTGGAGAGGAGAGAGATGGATGAGTCGGTTGGAGAGATGGATGAATCGGTTGGAGAGGAGAGAGATGGATGAATCGGTTGGAGAGGAGAGAGATGGATGAATCGGTTGGAGAGGAGAGAGATGGATGAATCGGTTGGAGAGGAGAGGATGATGGATGAATCGGTTGGAGAGATGGAGAATCGAGATGGATGAATCGGTTGGAGAGGAGAGAGATGGATGAATCGGTTGGAGAGGAGATGGATGAATCGGTTGGAGAGATGAGATGGATGAATCGGTTGGAGAGGAGAGAGATGGATGAATCGGTTGGAGAGGAGAGAGATGGATGAATCGGGAGAGGAGAGGATGGAGAGGAGAGAGATGGATGAATCGGTTGGAGAGGAGAGGGATGGATGAATCGGTTGGAGAGGAGAGGGATGGATGAATCGAATCGTTGGAGAGGAGAGGGATGGATGAATCGGCAGAGAGAGGGATGGATGAATCGGCAGGAGAGAGATGGATGAGTGGATGAATCGGTTGGAGAGGAGAGGGATGGATGAGTCGGTTGGAGAGGAGAGGGATGGATGAATCGGTTGGAGAGGAGAGAGATGGATGAGTCGGTTGGAGAGGAGAGAGATGGATGAGTCGGTTGGAGAGAGAGAATCGGTTGGAGATGGATGAATCGGTTGGAGAGGAGAGAGATGGATGAATCGGTTGGAGAGGAGAGAGATGGATGAATCGGTTGGAGAGGAGAGAGATGGATGAATCGGTTGGAGAGGAGAGAGATGGATGAATCGGTTGGAGAGGAGAGAGATGGATGAATCGGTTGGAGAGGAGAGAGGAGATGGATGAATCGGTTGGAGAGGAGAGAGATGGATGAATCGGTTGGAGAGGAGAGAGATGGATGAATCGGTTGGAGAGGAGAGAGATGGATGAATCGGTTGGAGAGGAGAGAGATGGATGAATCGGTTGGAGAGGAGAGAGATGGATGAATCGGTTGGAGAGGAGAGAGATGGATGAATCGGTTGGAGAGGAGAGAGATGGATGAATCGGTTGGAGAGGATGGATGAATCGGATGGATGAATCGGCTGGGGAGGAGAGGGATGGATGAATCGGCTGGGGAGGAGAGGGATGGATGAATCGGCTGGAGAGGAGAGGGATGGATGAATCGGCTGGAGAGGAGAGGGATGGATGAATCGGCTGGAGAGGAGAGGGATGGATGAATCGGCTGGAGAGGAGAGGGATGGATGAATCGGCTGGAGAGGAGAGAGGGATGGATGAATCGGTTGGAGAGGAGAGGGATGGATGAATCGGCTGGAGAGATGAGAGGGATGGATGAATCGGCAGGAGAGGGATGGATGAATCGGCAGGAGAGGGATGGATGAATCGGCAGGAGAGGGATGGATGAATCGGCAGGAGAGGGATGGATGAATCGGTTGGAGAGGAGAGGGATGGATGGATGAATCGGTTGGAGAGGAGAGAGATGGATGAATCGGTTGGAGAGGAGAGGGATGGATGAATCGAGAGGAGAGGGATGAAATCGGCAGGAGAGGGATGGATGATGGATGAATCGGCAGGAGAGGGATGGATGAATCGGCAGGAGAGGGATGGATGAATCGGCAGGAGAGGGATGGATGAATCGGCAGGAGAGGGATGGATGAATCGGCAGGAGAGGGATGGATGAATCGGCAGGAGAGGGATGGATGAATCGGCAGGAGAGGGATGGATGAATCGGCAGGAGAGGGATGGATGAATCGGCAGGAGAGGGATGGATGAATCGTCGGTTGGAGAGGAGAGGGGTGGATGAGTCGGTTGGAGAGGAGAGGGATGGATGAATCGGCAGGTGGATGAATCGGTTGGAGAGGAGAGAATCGGTGGATGAATCGGTTGGAGAGGAGAGGGATGGATGAATCGGTTGGAGAGGAGAGGGGATGAGGTGAATCCTTTGGAAGGAGAGGGTAGGTGAATCCTTTGGAAGGAGAGGGTAGGTGAATCAGTTGGAAGGAGAGGGTAGGTGAATCAGTTGGAAGGAGAGGGTAGGTGAATCAGTTGGAAGGAGAGGGTAGGTGAATCAGTTGGAAGGAGAGGGTAGGTGAATCAGTTGGAAGGAGAGGGTAGGTGAATCAGTTGGAAGGAGAGGGTAGGTGAATCAGTTGGAAGGAGAGGGTAGGTGAATCAGTTGGAAGGAGAGGGTAGGTGAATCAGTTGGAAGGAGAGGGTAGGTGAATCAGTTGGAAGGAGAGGGTAGGTGAATCAGTTGGAAGGAGAGGGTAGGTGAATCAGTTGGAAGGAGAGGGTAGGTGAATCAGTTGGAAGGAGAGGGTAGGTGAATCAGTTGGAGAGCGATCCTTTAGTCCACAGCGATCCTTTAGTAAGTATCTCTGTGGTTTTGACAGTGTCTTTGATCCTGGATACCTACCTACAACACAGACCCTGTTGCCAGGACAGGCAGTTACAACTGAGCCACCTCTCACCCTCTCTTCTCCTCACCCGAGTAGTTTTTCTTCTCTCTCTATCTCTCTCTATCTCTTTCTATATATCTCTCTCTCTCTATCTACCTGATGGTGTGTCATTAGTCCATCCCTCTCTTTAAGACACTCCCTGTGTGCATCTCAACTCCAAATGGCTCCCTAAAGAGTGCCCTATAGGGTTAAAGTAGTGCATTAAATAGGGAGCCATTTGGGACACAACCTTCCTGTCTTCCTGCTCTAGAGTAGTGAACACTAATTGCAGACCAAGGAAGCAGCTTGTTTCCTCCTAATGACAGAGAAGGGAGCAACCAGGGGCCCCACTAACCCCAGACACTGGAGAAGCACACACACACACACACACACACACACACACACACACACACACACAGATACATAAGGGGCCCTGCAGGTGTGTTCCCAGCTCTCAGCAGGTAATATAATAGTATTTAGCTGCTGTACAGGACTGACAGGCTCCCAGTAGTCTACTGTCTGTAGTGGTGAAATGGCTCCCAGTAGTCTACTGTCTGTGGTGGTGAAATGGCTGCCAGTAGTCTACTGTCTATAGTGGTGAAATGGCTCCCAGTAGTCTACTGTCTATAGTGGTGAAATGGCTCCCAGTAGTCTACTGTCTATGGTGGTGAAATGGCTCCCAGTAGTCTACTGTCTATGGTGAGGAAATGGCTCCCAGTAGTCTACTGTCTATAGTGAGGAAATGGCTCCCAGTAGTCTACTGTCTATAGTGAGGAAATGGCTCCCAGTAGTCTACTGTTTCAGATGTTTCTGCCGAACTCGCCGTAAGCCTGTAGTATTCTGTCGGCTTCTACAGGTCCACGTCCTCAGCTCTCGATGGTGCTCCTGTAGAACACTGTGATGCAGCCCGACAGGATGCTCTCGATGGTGCTCCTGTAGAACACTGTGATGCAGCCCGACAGGATGCTCTCGATGGTGCTCCTGTAGAACACTGAGGGCCCATCGTGGACAGGCCAAATTTCTTCAGCACCCTGAGGTTGAATAGTTGCTGTCGTGCCTTCGGTGTGGTTACACCATTTCAGCTTTTCCGAGATGTGTACGCTGAGGAATGTGAAGTTGACCGTCTCCACGGAGGCCACGTTGATGAGGAATGGGGCCTGGTTCCTCCTGAAGTCCACAATCTGCTCCTTTGTTTAGCTAATGTTCAGGGAGAGGTGGTTTACCCAGCACCACACCTTCAGAGTACCTACCTCCTCTCTGTAGGCCATCTTGTTGCTGTTGGTAATCAGGCCTATTTAGAGTAAAAAATACTGCCCCCCCCCTCCCGTTTCTCTCTCCTCTCCTGCTGCCTGGTGTTCCACTCTGTAGTAGAACACTCAAACCAGCTGTTGGACTTTGGCATCTCTGATCAGATTAACAGAATGTATTTTTTTTCCACTTTTAGGGTTTTGATTAGTTAAAAAAAGAACTGGTGCAGTCGGTTGTGGTTTCATGGTGTGTGTCCTAGCTGACTGCTCCATCTCTCCTGTAGGACCACAGCAATAAGGGACAGATTGTGGGCTATCATGAACTTGACTCCCTGACCTTAACCTAACCGTGCTGTAACTTCTCTCCTGTAGGACCCCTTCCTAGCTGAGCTGCTCCACAGCAATAAGGAGCAGATTGTGGGCTATCATGAACATGACTCCCTGCTGGATCACAAGGAAGAGGAGGCTCTCAGCGAGGAGGACCGCAAAGCAGCCTGGGCCGAGTACGAGGCGGAGAAGAAGGTAAAGTCAGTCAGACAGACTCTGAACAGCTTCTACCCCCAAGACATGAAACTGCTAAACAGTTAGTCCGCGTAGCGATTTGGTTAACGTCTGCATTGATCCTTTAAGCTTGGCCCTTCGGCACGGCTGGATTTTAGAGGCTGCCATCTTGGCCGTGTAGAGCCCATTTTAGAGTCCCCCAACTTGGCCGTGTAGAGCCCATTTTGGAGGCCCCCGTCTTGGCCGTGTAGAGCCCATTTTGGAGGCCCCCGTCTTGGCCGTGTAGAGCCCATTTTAGAGACTACCATCTTGGCCGTGTAGTGAATTGTTTAACATTTAAGGCAATTTCCTGCAATTCTACAAATTTCTCCATGGAGCTGAGAGAATGTTGCCCTTTTAAAGCGCATTTATTTTGTACAAAAACAAAATCAATACTGCTAAATTATTTGTTTTTGGAATTTAAATTCTCCCTGACAGTCTAGCTTTTATTTTGGTGATTGTTAGTTCTCCAAGATGATCTCATTGTATATACAGTTGAAGTCGGAAGTTAACATACACCTCAGCCAACTACATTTAAACTCAGTTTTTCACAATTCCTGACATTTAATCCTAGTAAAAATGCCCTGTCTTAGGTCAGTTAGGATCACCACTTTATTTTAAGAATGTGTAATGCCAGAATAATAGTAGAGTGATTTATTTCAGCTTTTATTCCCTTCATCACATTCCCAGTGGGTCAGAAGTTTACATACACTCAATTAGTATTTGGTAGAATGGCCTTTAAATTGTTTAACTTGGGTCAAACATTTCGGGTAGCCTTCCACAAGCTTCCCACAATAAGTTGGGGGAATTTTGTCCCATTCCTCCTGACAGAGCTGGTGTAACTGAGTCAGGTTTGTAGGCCTCCTTGCTCGCACACGCTTTTCAGTTCTGCCCACAAATGTTCTATGTGATTGAGGTCAGGGCTTTGTGATGGCCACTCCAATACCTTGACTTACCACAACTTTGGAAGTATGCTTGGGGTCATTGTCCATTTGGAAGACCCATTTGCGACTAAGCTTTAACTTCCTGACTGATGTCTTGAGATGTTGCTTCAATATATCCACATAATTTTCAGTCCTCATGATGCCATCTATTTTGTGAAGTGCACCAGACCCTCCTGCAGCAAAGCACCCTCACAACATGATGCTGCCACCCCCGGGCTTCATGGTTGGGATGGTGTTCTTCGGCTTGGAAGCCTCCCCCTTTTTCCTCCAAACATAATGATGGTCATTATGGCCAAACAGTTCTATTTTTGTTTCATCAGACCAGAGGACATTTCTCCAAAAAGTACGATCTTTGTCCCCATGTGCAGTTGCAAACCATAGTCTGTTTTTTTAATGGCGGGTTTGGAGCAGTGACTTCTTCCTTGCTGAGCGGCCTTTCAGGTTATGTCGATACAGGACAATTGTGCAAGTTATCCCACTTAAAAAGATGAGAGGCCTGTAATTTTCATCATAGGTACACTTCAACTATGACAGACAAAATGAGGGGAAAAAATCCAGAAAATCACATTGTAGGATTTTTAATGAATTTATTTGCAAATGATGGTGGAAAATAAGTATTTGGTCAATAACAAAAGTTTATCTCAATACTTTGTTATATACCCTTTGTTGGCAATGACAGAGGTCAAACGTTTTCTGTAAGTCTTCACAAGGTTTTCACACACTGTTGCTGGTATTTTGGCCCATTCCTCCATTCAGATCTCCTCTAGAGCAGTGATGTTTTGGGGCTGTTGCTGGGCAACACGGACTTTCAACTCCCTCCAAAGATTTTCTATGGGGTTGAGACTGGCTAGGCCACTCTAGGACCTTGAAATGCTTCTTACGAAGCCACTCCTTCGTTGCCCGGGCAGTGTGTTTGGGATCATTATTATGCTGAAAGACCCAGCCACGTTTCATCTTCAATGCCCTTACTGATGGAAGGAGGTTTTCACTCAAAATCTCACGATACATGGCCCCATTCATTCTTTCCTTTACACGGATCAGTCGTCCTGCTCCCTTTGCAGTAAAACAGCCCCAAAGCATGATGTTTCCACCCCCATGCTTCACAGTAGGTATGGTGTTCTTTGGATGCAACTCAGCATTCTTTGTCCTCCAAACACGACAAGTTGGGTTTTTACCAAAAAGTTATATTTTGGTTTCATCTGACCATATGACATTCTCCCAATCTTCTTCTGGATCATCCAAATGCTCTCTAGCAAACTTCAGCACAATTGGTGGCTGACTAAATACTTGTTCTCCCCACTGTAGATACTTTTGTACCTGTTTCCTCCAGCATCTTCACAAGGTCCTTTGCTGCTGTTCTGGGATTGATTTACACTTTTCGCACCAAAGTACGTTCATCTCTCGGAGACAGAACGCGTCTCCTTCCTGAGCGGTATGACGGCTGCGTGGTCCCATGGTGTTTATACTTGGATACTATTGTGTGTACAGATGAACGTGGTACCTTCAGGTGTTTGGAAATTGCTTCCAAGGATGAACCGGACTTGTGGAGGTCTACAATTTTTGGGGGCTGAAATCAGGTCTTGGTTGATTTCTTTTGATGTTCCCATGATCTCAAGCAAAAATGCACTGAGTTTCAAGGTAGACCTTGAAATACATCCACAAATACACCTCCAATTGACTCAAATGATGTCAATTAGCCTATCAGGATCTTCTAAACCCGTGAAATCATTTTCTGGAATTTTCCGAGCTGTTTAAAGGCACAGTCAACTTAGTGTATGTAAACTTCTGACCCACTGGAATTGTGATACAGTGAATTATAAGTTAAATAATCTGTCTGTAAACAATTGTTGGAAAAATGACTTGTGTCATGCACAAAGTAGATGTCATAACCGACTTGCCAAAACTATAGTTTGTTAACAAGAAATATGTGGTGGTTGAAAATCGAGTTTTAATGACTCCAACCGAAGACTTAACTGTCTCTATAACTGTCTCTGTCTCTATAACCCTCTCTGTCCCAGGGTCTGTCTCTGTCCCAGGGTCTGTCTCTGTCCCAGGGTCTGTCTCTGTCCCAGGGTCTGTCTCTGTGTGTATCTATAACCCTCTCTGTCCCAGGGTCTGTCTCTGTGTGTATCTATAACCCTCTCTGTCCCAAAGTCTGTCTCTGTGTGTCTCTATAACCCTCTCTGTCTCTGTCCCAGGGTCTGTCTCTGTGTGTCTCTATAACCCTCTCTGTCCCAGGGTCTGTCTCTGTGTGTCTCTATAACCCTCTCTGTCCCAGGGTCTGTCTCTGTCCCAGGGTCTGTCTCTGTGTGTCTCTATAACCCTCTCTGTCCCAGGGTCTGTCTCTGTGTGTCTCTATAACCCTCTCTGTCTCTGTCCCAGGGTCTGTCTCTGCGTGTGAACCATGGAGCGTACGGAGGACAGATGGACATGGGAGGAGCTAACAGCTACTTCCCCTTCAACGTTGCCGCACTGGCCTCTATGTCCAACCCTCAGCTGGAGGTACCGGTCACACACACACACACACACACTGCCCTGTCACACACACACACACACACACACACACACACACACACACACACACATACTGCCCTGTCACACACACACACACTGCCCTGTCACACACACACACACACACACACACACACACACACACACACACATACTGCCCTGTCACACACACACACACTGCCCTGTCTCACACACACACACACACACACACACACACATACTGCCCTGTCACACACACACACACACACACACACACACACACACATACTGCCCTGTCACACACACACACACTGCCCTGTCACACACACACACACACACACACATACTGCCCTGTCACACACACACACACTGCCCTGTCACACACACACACACACACACACACACACTGCCCTGTCACACGCACACATACTGCCCTGTCACACACACACACACACACACTCACTGCCTGTCTCACACACACACACACACACACACACTGCCTGTCTCACACACACACACACACACACACTCACTGCCTGTCTCACACACACACACACACACTGCCTGTCTCACACACACACACACACACTCACACACACACACTGCCTGTCTCACACACACACAATGCCTGTCTCACACACACACACACTCACTGCCTGTCTCACACACACACACACACACATACTGCCCTGTCACAGACGCACTCGCCCAGCCCCGAGTCCTGCATTTCAGACCCTGCTGCGAATTGACCAAATTATATGTTACTCACACACACCGGTTGGTGGCCCTCCAATGACCCAGTACTTTAAGTTCAGGTTCTAGATTTAACCCAGTACTCTAAATTGGGGTTCTAGATTTATTTTTTAACTTTTGCATCTTTTTTCTACGATTATAGGAGTTGATCAACCAGGGCCGTCAGAAGGTGATGGAGGCCACCAACGCTCTCAAGTTCCTCCCCAGAGAATCTCTAGAGGACACCATCGGGAGAGTGGTGAGTGGAGGGGGCAGAGGGACAACCTAATATAATCTAACTAGATCATCTCTAGAAGACACCATCAGGAGGGGTGGAGGGACAACCTAATATAATCTAATTAGATAATCTCTAGAAGACACCATCAGGAGGGGTGGAGGGACAACCTAATATAATCTAATTAGATAATCTCTAGAAGACACCATCAGGAGGGGTGGAGGGACAACCTAATATAATCTAATTAGATAATCTCTAGAAGACACCATCAGGAGGGGTGGAGGGACAACCTAATATAATCTAATTAGATAATCTCTAGAAGACACCATCAGGAGGGGGAGGGATGGACTGAATGGGTGCTGGAGTCCTTCTCACCATCACTGAAGTTGTCTATCCTCCTAAGAACATGTGTTGAAGACTTGAGGTGTGAGGAAGTTTTGGTTGTATGGTCTGTCAGAACAGTGTGTGACCTCCTGCTCTCTTCTCCAGTGGAAGGAGAACCCAGCCCTAACGGAGTCCCAGGTCCAGGCCATGGCTCTGGGGAGACAGGCCAGTGTAGAGATGGAACTCAAACGAAGAGAAGCTGTCTACAGAGACGTCCTCAATAAGCAACAGACTGTAAGATCACAACTTCTAACCTGACACGACCTAACACGACAAGATACAAGCTAGCACGACCTAGCACGACAAGATGCAAGCTAGCACGACCTAGCAGGACCTAACACGACAAGATACAAGCTAGCACGACCTAGCAGGACCTAACACGACACGATACAAGCTAGCACAACACAACCTAGCCCGACATCCGCTAGCACATCCTAACACGATATGATACAAGCTAGCACGACAAGACCTAACACGACATGATACAAGCTAGCACGACACGATACAAGCTAGCACGACCTAACATGACACAAGCTAGCACGACACGACCTAACACATGATACAAGCTAGCACAACACAACCTAGCACGACAAGACCTAGCACGACAAGACCTAACACGACAACACTACCTTAAACGTTTCCTTTCCACCTGCTATCTAAACCTCTCCTGCTTCTCTTTCTAGTGTTCAGGCTGATGACCACCTAGTCTCTCTAACCTCCATCTCTCTCTCTGATGGAACCTGAGAAGTCCTAACCCCTCTCTCCATCTGTCTCTCTCTGATGGAACCTGAGAAGTCCTAACCCCTCTCTCCATCTGTCTCTCTCTGATGGAACCTGAGAAGTCCTAACCTCTCCCTGCCTCCCCTCCACAGCTAATGATGTACGTTCAGAAGGTGATCACCAACAGGAAGGTGAGAGAGCAGCAGATGGCCATGGCCAACCAGGCCCAGCTGATGAGCCAGATGAACGGCATGCTGGGAGCTGGAGGGATGAGCCAGATGGAACTCTTGGGGTTGTACCAACAGCTGGGGGCGCTACAGGGTCATCCCACCCACCCCTCCATGGGCGGCAAGAACCCCGGCCCCTCCAAGGGCAACCTGTAAGGGGAGGGGGACCCAGGGCTTGCTCCACATAGTCCCCTATCTATTCTCTACATAGTGCACTATCCACTTCATATTGGCTCTGCTCAAAAGTAGTGCACTATTTAGGCAATAGGGTATCATTTGGGACTCAGACCCACTCACTGCCCCCTCACTGTCTCACTCAGTAGGTTGCTCCCTGATGCTGCTCCGTCTCCTATGTAGTGCACTAGATGGAGCCCAGATCCCTAGGGTTTTGGTTAGAGGTAGTGCACTATGTAGGGGATAGGGGTGGGATCTGGGACGTTGCCCGCTGTCTTTACAACCCTCCTTCACTGGGGAGGTGAGACGACACAGAGAGAAGGGTCTCGGAGCCCCTCACCACTCCCTCCAGCTCTCCCGTCTCCTGAAGCAGGGAACGACATGACTTGTATGGGGACTATATGAAGGCGTTTTTAGAAATGTCATTTGAAATTCTGTATATACCGCCTTAATGTTATTCAACTTCTCTTCTGTCTTCAGTTTTCATGTATTTAAAATAACGTAAGGAAAGGGAATGTTTTTGTCCCAATGCTTTTAAGCATTACGTTATTCTTTCCCCAATAAGAAGGGGTTGTTTCATGAATTGATTATTCTGTAAGTTGTGTTTTGATACAGTTTTAATGAATGCCTGTCTATCTAAAGAACCCCCAGAGGGAGACCATAGTGCTGACAGGACTGTTTTAGGATATTAAACATCTAGATGATTAGATCCCCTATAGAACCCTCCCTCTACCAAGACAGACTGACACACGCAGACTGACACACGCAGACTGACACACGCAGACTGACACATCCAGGCATCCAGGCAGGCATCCAGGCAGGCATCCAGACACAGGCAGACAGGCATCCAGACACAGGCAGACAGGCATCCAGACACAGGCAGACAGGCATCCAGACACAGGCAGACAGGCATCCAGACACAGGCAGACAGGCATCCAGACACAGGCAGACAGGCATCCAGACACAGGCAGACAGGCATCCAGACACAGGCAGACAGGCATCCAGACACAGGCAGACAGGCATCCAGACACAGGCAGACAGGCATCCAGACACAGGCAGGCAGGCATCCAGACACAGGCAGGCAGGCATCCAGACACAGGCAGGCAGGCATCCAGACACAGGCAGGCAGGCATCCAGGCAGGCAGGCATCCAGAGACAGGCAGGCAGGCATCCAGACAGGCAGGCAGGCATCCAGACGCAGGCAGGCATCCAGACACAGGCAGGCAGGCATCAGGCACAGGCATCCAGACACAGGCAGGCAGGCATCCAGACAGGCATCCAGACACAGGCAGGCAGGCATCCAGACAGGCAGGTAGGCAGGCAGGCAGGCATCCAGACACAGGCAGGCAGGCAGGCAGGCATCCAGACACAGGCAGGCATCCAGACAGGCATCCAGACATCAGGCAGACAGGCATCCAGACACAGGCAGACAGGCATCCAGGCAGGCAGGCAGGCATCCAGACACAGGCAGGCAGGCACAGGCAGGCAGGCATCCAGACAGGCATCCAGACACAGGCAGGCAGGCATCCAGACACAGGCAGGCAGGCATCCAGACACAGGCAGGCATCCAGACACAGGCAGGCAGGCAGGCATCCAGACAGGCATCCAGACACAGGCAGGCAGGCATCCAGACACAGGCAGGTAGGCAGGCAGGCATCAGAGACACAGACAGGCATCCAGACACAGACAGGCAGGCAGGCATCCAGAGGCAGGCAGAAAGACACACGCACGCAGGCAGAAAGACAGACACAGGTAGAAAGATGTGCTGGTGTTGTAAAACTCTTCTTGGGAGATTCTGATGCATAGCCATGACAAAACAAAATGAGGGCATTAATTCCATTTCCTAAAGTTGTGTAAATTAAATTTGAGAATGATTTTTCTAGCTTGTAGCCCTTAATATTTCCACTATTTGTCTCATGGTTATTATAATGGTAATATGGAATGCTCTCGTGCCGTTTTAAACAAACTGTCCCCCTCCCTCTCCCCTCACTCACTTCCCCGGGACTCTCTCTCTTTGTAAAGCTCATGCTCTTGTTGTCAAGTTGTTGCCTAGCGTAGCTCCATATCCCAGGGTGCTGTTCATCCTTCTCTTTCTGTTCCACTTGTTGCATCCTAATCCAACCCTGGTACAGGACGGGGTCGACAGGTCGACAGGAGGTTGTCTGACCTGGTCGACAGGAGGCAGGGTTCCTCCGTTTGCACAATAAGGTGTATTTCTGAATTGTCGCCTGTCACCCTCCCAAAAATGTCCTTCTCATGTTTAGCAAATACACCAACTAGGTTTTTTGTTGCCATTCATTGATTGATCTGAACTGCTACTATCTTGATAAGTATTTAATATAACATTTAATAAAGTGACCAAAAGGGTGACCACCTTTTTAGTTTTTGTGGCGTTTCTTTCACTGACTACACCACGGGGAATAGTGACTACGCCACGGGGAATAGTGACTACGCCACGGGGAATAGTGACTACGCCACGGGGAATAGTGACTACGCCGCGGTGAGTGCCGACTACGACACGGCACAGTGAATACTGACTACGCCACGGCACAGTGAATACTGACTACGCCACGGGGAGTGCTGACTACACCACAGTGAATACTGACTACAAGACGGGAAACAGTGAATTCTGACTACACGACAGTGAATACTCACTACAAGATGGGGCACAGTGAATTCTGACTACACCCCAGGGAATACTGACTACACAGTGAATACTGACTACACGATGGGGCACAGTGAATACTGACTACAAGACGGGGCACAGTGAATACTGACTACACCACAGGGAATACTGACTACAAGACAGGGCACAGTGAATACTGACTACACCACAGGGCATACTGATTACAAGACAGGGCACAGTGAATACTGACTACACCACAGTGGACAGTGATATAACCAGATGCACCATGTCTCTCGACTCCACTATGACACCCTTGTTCCTCACCAACCCTTCTCCCCAATTCAACCCTTCTTCCAGGACGTATTTTTCTGACTTCCTTTCTGTCTGCCCTCTAGGCATGTCTTTGGTTCTTTCTGTCTGCCCTCTAGGCATGTCTTTGGCTCTTTCTGTCTGCCCTCTAGGCATGTCTTTGGCTCTTTCTGTCTGCCCTCTAGGCATGTCTTTGGCTCTTTCTGTCTGCCCTCTAGGCATGTCTTTGGCTCTTTCTGTCTGCCCTCTAGGCATGTCTTTGGCTCTTTCTGTCTGCCCTCTAGGCATGTCTTTGGCTCTTTCTGTTTGCCCTCTAGGCATGTCTTTGGCTCTTTCTGTCTGCCCTCTAGGCATGTCTTTGGCTCTTTCTGTCTGCCCTCTAGGCATGTCTTTGGCTCTTTCTGTCTGCCCTCTAGGCATGTCTTTTGGCTCTTTCTGTCTGCCCTCTAGGCATGTCTTTGGCTCTTTCTGTCTGCCCTCTAGGCATGTCTTTGGCTCTTTCTGTCTGCCCTCTAGGCATGTCTTTGGCTCTTTCTGTCTGCCCTCTAAGCATGTCTTTGGCTCTTTCTGTCTGCCCTCTAGGCATGTCTTTTTGGCTCTTTCTGTCTGCCCTCTAGGCATGTCTTTGGCTCTTTCTGTCTGCCCTCTAGGCATGTCTTTGGCTCTTTCTGTCTGCCCTCTAGGCATGTCTTTGGCTCTTTCTGTCTGCCCTCTAGGCATGTCTTTGGCTCTTTCTGTCTGCCCTCTAGGCATGTCTTTGGCTCTTTCTGTCTGCCCTCCATGTCTTTTTGGCTCTTTCTGTCTGCCCTCTAGGCATGTCTTTGGCTCTTTCCTGCCCTCTAGGCATGTCTTTGGCTCTTTCTGTCTGCCCTCTAGGCATGTCTTTGGTTCTTTCTGTCTGCCCTCTAGGCATGTCCTCTTTCTGTCTGCCCTCTAGGCATGTCCTCTTTCTGTCTGCCCTCTAGGCATGTCTTTGGCCCTGTCTGCCCTCTAGGCATGTCTTTGGCTCTTTCTGTCTGCCCTCTAGGCATGTCCTCTTTCTGTCTGCCCTCCCTTTGGCTCTTTCTGTCTGCCCTCTAGGCATGTCTTTGGCTCTTTCTGTCTGCCCTCTAGGCATGTCTTTGGCTCTTTCTGTCTGCCCTCTAGGCATGTCTTTGGCTCTCTCTGCCCTCTAGGCATGTCTTTGGCTCTTTCTGTCTGCCCTCTAGGCATGTCTTTGGCTCTTTCATCCCAACCTCTATCCCAGTCCCCTCTATTCCCCCTCCCCCTCTCTATCCCAGTCCCCTCTATTCCCCACCCCCCTCTCTATCCCCAATCCCAGTCCCCCCCCTCTCTATTCCCCACTCCCCCTCTCTATCCCAGTCCCCTCTTCCTCACTCCCCCTCTCTATCCCAGTCCCCTCTATTACCCCCCTCTATCCAAGTCCCCACTCCCCCTCTCTATCCCAGTCCCCTCTTACCCCCTCCCAAGTAGAACTGGTCAAGACTCGAGTCCACGTCATGCATTCTAAGAACAAGTCAAATAAAAAGTCTATACATGCAACAATTTGTTCAACTACTACTCACTGTGCCCCTTCTTGTTGTCAATATTCACTGTGGTGTAGTCAGTATTCACTGTGGTGTAGTCAATATTCACTGTGGTGTAGTCAATATTCACTGTGGTGTAGTCAGTATTCACTGTGGTGTAGTCAGTATTCACTGTGGTGTAGTCAGTATTCACTGTGGTGTAGTCAGTATTCACTGTGGTGTAGTCAGTATTCACTGTGTCTATTTATTGACACTACCAGACAGACATTTTTATTCTACATGTTTGAACAATGGAATTGTAAAATGTGGACCTTCTAGCAGCCATATCATACAAACATATATCAGTAGATGTACACGGTCAATAGTCCAGAAGAAATGGGCTCTGTTTGTCTCTGTCCTTCTGAACAGACACAGGTGTAACAGGAGCTCAAACAGGAAGGCCGAGATAATATCAGCATCTGGCTCCCTGGACCATACAAATGCCCCATTGGCAATTACAACCAATTAACTGGTTCTGTAAAAAGCAATTCTCACATCTATTGTTACATTGGTAGATTCGTCTTAATCAGACTAAATGATTATGAATGATATTTCAATACTATACAATACATGAAAAATCATTTTTATCTTGTTCAGCGTTCTGACTCCAAAACGCGTAGCCTATTTCTACGTTCCTATTACAACAAAAATGCCGGAGACATGGGATTTCTGCCACGTTCAAAACAACTGGAAACTCTGTGATCAGGTCGGAAAGTAAGAGCTCTTGGGAAAGGCCAGAGTTTCCAGGTTGGATGACCATTCAAATCGATTTTTCCCAGTCGAGGAGCTCTTTTATTTCCGAGTTCCCCGTTGTTCTGCAACAAACACACTGGACGCCGACATAAACCAAGAAAGGGAAATATAAACAAATGAAACCATAAATTGAATTAAAATGATCAGAACTTCTACCTCATGAGTCTTGCGAAGGTTCATGTGCACTATAAGCATCGCCCCCCCCCTCCCCTTAGAGCAGGGTAAGACATGGTTGGAATGCAGCATAGGCCGATCACACATGAAACAGAAATGTCTACGTGTTGCGATATGACGAAACGTAATTATTATTACGTATTAGATACTGCAGATTTATGCATTTAAAACGTGTGAAGGCAACAACCAAACATTTCAAGATAAAATATATATTTTTTAAAACACTCCACTGTTATGGTGCATCTTTCAGACACAGTGATAATTCATTTTAACAACCAATTCTAAATGATCCATTTGAAGCCATTGTTAGGCTTCATACCAAAAGACCGGTAAGCTAGTGGGGCGGCAGGGTAGCCTAGTGGTTAGAGCGTTGGACTAGTAACCGGGAGGTTGCGAGTTCAAACCCCCGAGCTGACAAGGTACATATCTGTCGTTCTGTCCCTGAACAGGCAGTTAACCCACTGTTCCTAGGCCGTCATTGAAAAGAAGAATTTGTTCTTAACTGACTTGCCTGGTTAAATTTTTTTTAATTAAATTTGTACATTTTGCCCCAATGCTGGTGAGCAAAGTTAACAGTTCATGGTCTTGATCACCCAAACTTTGGAGCTACATATTTATTTATTATGGCAATCCTCTCTCCCTACAAACTGACGTTTGCGCTGCACTCGATCCGATTGGCTGTACAGCAAATCAGGAAATGTCCTCCATCAAGTTATTTTATTTTCTATCAAGTCGAGTCTCAAGTCATCAAATTTGGTTACGGGAAACAGACTCGTCTAAGTCATGTGACTCGAGTCCACAACCCTGCTATTTATGTAAATAATATTGGTCTATCTGTAAAAACCTGTAACATTCATCTGTATCCAGATGCCCTTGTTATGTACATTATTGACCCTATCGCTGACCAGGCTAAACCAGAGCTTCAGTCTGCTTTTGTTGCCTTGCGGAAAGCCCTTGTTGATTTAAAATTTGGTACATAATGCGGGGAAAAAATAAATGCATGGTGTTTTCTAATTCTCCTGTAAATATATCAGATGGTTTATGTAACCGGTGTGAAATGGCTAGCTAGTTAGCGGGGTGCTAATGGCGTTTCAATCGGTGACGTCATTTGCTCTGAGACCTTGAAGTAGTTGTTCCCCTCGCTCTGAGACCTTGAAGTAGTTGTTCCCCTCGCTCTGAGACCTTGAAGTAGTTGTTCCCCTCGCTCTGAGACCTTGAAGTAGTTGTTCCCCTTCTGACCTTGAAGTAGTTGTTCCCCTCGCTCTGAGACCTTGAAGTAGTTGTTCCCCTCGCTCTGAGACCTTGAAGTAGTTGTTCCCCTCGCTCTGAGACCTTGAAGTAGTTGTTCCCCTCGCTCTGAGACCTTGAAGTAGTTGTTCCCCTCGCTCTGAGACCTTGAAGTAGTTGTTCCCCTCGCTCTGAGACCTTGAAGTAGTTGTTCCCCTGCTCTGAGACCTTGAAGTAGTTGTTCCCCTCGCTCTGAGACCTTGAAGTAGTTGTTCCCCTCGCTCTGAGACCTTGAAGTAGTTGTTCCCCTCGCTCTGAGACCTTGAAGTAGTTGTTCCCCTCGCTCTGCAAAGGCCGCGGCTTTTATGGCGGGATGAGTAACGATGCTTCGTGGGTGTCAGTTGTCGATGTGTGCAGAGGGTCCCTGGTTTGAGTCCAGGGAGGGGCGAGGAGAGGGACGGAAGCTATACTGTTACACATTTATGCATTGGATGGTTCTTTTATTGAGCAGGTTCCCGCCTATAAATATCTGGGCTTTTGGATTGACAATAATTTGATGTTTAAAAAACATGCAGATGAGCTAGTCAAGAAGCTGGGATTTAAAGTGGGCTTCTTTTCTAGAAATAGATCACGCCTCTCTCTAAACAGCAGGAAGTAGATTGTCAGGAAAGCTGTACAGTTGTTACTATGGTGACCATTTATAGATCACGCCTCTCTCTAAACAGCAGGAAGTAGATTGTCAGGAAAGCTGTACAGTTGTTACTATGGTGACCATTTATAGATCACGCCTCTCTCTAAACAGCAGGAAGTAGATTGTCAGGAAAGCTGTACAGTTGTTACTATGGTGACCATTTATAGATCACGCCTCTCTCTAAACAGCAGGAAGTAGATTGTACAGTGAGTGCAAATAAGGGAGTTAAGGCAATAAATAGCCCATGGTGGTGAAGTAATTACAATATGGCAATTAAACACTGGAATGGTAGATCGGCAGAAGATGAATGTACAAGAGATACTGGGGTGCAAAGGAGCAAAATAAATAAATAAATACAGTATGGGGATGAGGTAGATAGATGGGCTGTTTACAAACAACAGTTCAAACAGGAAGTACCAGTGATGTGCTCAATACGGATGAAGCAGACGTGAAGCTAGATAGCTGTTCTGCTAGTACAGATGGGATTCTGGAATTCATCCGATAACATTGAAGAGTTTAACCACAACAGTCATGGGCTTCATCAATAAGTGTATAGACAATGTCGTCCCCACAGTGACTATAAGAATGTATCCAAACCAAAAAATCATGGATTACAGGCAATATCTGTGCTGGGATAAAGTCTAGAGCTACCGCTTACAAGGAACGGGACGTGGACATGGACACATGCAAGAAAGCTACGACCTCTGGCTGTTACGTTCTGACCTTTATTTCCTTTGTTTTGTCGTTATTTAGTATGGTCAGGGCGTGAGTTGGTGTGGGCAGTCTATGTTTGTTTTTCTATGATTTGGGTATTTCTATGTTTCGGCCTAGTATGGTTCTCAATCAGAGGCAGGTGTCATTAGTTGTCTTTGATTGAGAATCATACTTAGGTAGCCTGGGTTTCACTGTTTGTTTGTGGGTGATTGTCTATGTTAGTTGCTTGTGTCAGCACAGTTCTCATTATAGCTTCACGTCGTTATTCGTTTATTGTTTTGTATAGTTTGTGTTCAGTGTTCAGTGTTTTCTTTTATTAAATATTCATCATGAACACATACCACGCTGCATTTTGGTCCTCTCCTTACATCATCCCCACAGTGACCGTACATACATATCCCAACCAGAAGCCATGGATTACAGGCAACATCTGCATCGAGCTAAAGGCTAGAGCTGCCGCTTTCAAGGAGCGGGACACTAATCCGGACGCTTATAAGAAATCCCGCTATGCCCTCAGACGAACCATCGAACAGGCAAAGCGTCAGGATTAAGATTGGATCCTACTACATTGGCTCTGACGCTCGTCGGATGTGGCAGGGCTTGAAAACTATTATGGACTACAAAGGGAAACCCAGACGTGAGCTGCCCAGTGACGCGAGCCTACCAGACGAGGTAAATGCCTTTTATGCACGCTTTGAGGCAAGCAACACTGAAGTATGCATGAGAGCATCAGCTGTTCTGGACAACTGTGTGATAACGCTCTGAGTAGCCGACGTGAGCAAGACCTTTAAACAAGTCAACATTCACAAGGCCACAGGGCCAGACGAATTACCAGGATGTGAACTCTGAGCATGAACTGACCAACTGTCAAGTGTCTTCACTAACATTTTCAACCTCTCCCTGACTGAGTCTTTAATACCTACATGTTTCAAGCAGACCACCATAGACCCTGTGCCCAAGGAAGCGAAGGTAACCTGCCTAAATGATGACAGCCCCGTAGCACATCGGTAGCCATGAAGTGCTTTGAAAGGCTGGTCATGGCTCACATCAGTTTGTATCTTATTGTATTTTGTTGTTGTATCTTGCTATTGTATTTTGCTATTGTTTCTTATTGTATTTTGTTGTTGTATCTTGCTATTATTGTATGGTGTAGTTTTTGCACCATTTGGAAATGAGACCCTGATCTTCATCCAGAGTAAATACAAAGAGGCTGGACTGCCAGATGGGTGGGGTTTACAGTTTTGTGACTCTTCGGTTGGTTCATTAAGCGAAGAAAGCTCAATCATTCCCAGATAACATATATCAAATGATTTCTAATAGTGTTTGAACCCAGCTGTGTATATGATTAGGCTGCCAGGCCAACAGAATAACCCATCACAGACCCTTAATTCTTGCTGGCGTCTTAAGCCAATTAGGAGTTGGGATCTAGTTGCAGTAAGAATCTGATTTACTGCGTCGGATGGAAGGGAAGAAGGGATAGAATCCTGAATAGAGGGAGGCCTGACTTAGACCCTATGGAGAATGGAGGGAGGCCTGACTTAGACCCTATGGAGAATGGAGGGAGGCCTGACTTAGACCCTATGGAGAATGGAGGGAGGCCTGACTTAGACCCTATGGAGAATGGAGGGAGGCCTGACTTTGACCGTAGACCCTATGGAGAATGGAGGGAGGCCTGACTTAGACCCTATGGAGAATGGAGGGAGGCCTGACTTAGACCCTATGGAGAATGGAGGGAGGCCTGACTTAGACCCTATGGAGAATGGAGGGAGGCCTGACTTAGACCCTATGGAGAATGGAGGGAGGCCTGACTTAGACCCTATGGAGAATGGAGGGAGGCCTGACTTAAGACCCTATGGAGAATGGAGGGAGGCCTGACTGACTTGGAGGGAGGCCTGACTATGGAGAATGGTGGGAGGCCTGACTTAGACCCTATGGAGAATGGAGGGAGGCCTGACTTAGACCCTATGGAGAATGGTGGGAGGCCTGACTTAAGACCCGATGGAGACTGGAGGGAGGCCTGACTTAGACCCTATGGAGAATGGAGGGAGGCCTGACTTAGACCCTATGGAGAATGGAGGGAGGCCTGACTTAGACCCTATGGAGAATGGAGGGAGGCCTGACTTTGACCCTATGGAGAATGGAGGGAGGCCTGACTTAGACCCTATGGAGAATGGAGGGAGGCCTGACTTAGACCCTATGGAGAATGGAGGGAGGCCTGACTTTGACCCTATGGAGAATAGAGGGAGGCCTGACTTAGATCCTATGGAGGCAGGCGTCCCAAGAGGCACCCCTTTATAGTGCACTAATTTTGGTCAAAAGGGAAGGCCTACATCCACTATATAGGGCTTAGGAGGGCTAAGTACCAGGAGATTCTAGTGAGAAACTATTCCCTCCCTGAGTTGTTTTCCCTGGTTCTAATGGTTACCTTTGAGAAGTAGACCAAACCTTCTTTGAGAAGTAGACCAAACCTTCTTTGAGAAGTAGTCCAAACCTTCTTTGAGAAGTAGACCAAACCTTCTTTGAGAAGTAGACCAAACCTTCTTTGAGAAGTAGACCAAACCTTCTTTGAGAAGTAGACCAAACCTTCTTTGAGAAGTAGACCAAACCTTCTTTGAGAAGTAGACCAAACCTTCTTTGAGAAGTAGACCAAACGTCCTTTGAGAAGTAGACCAAACGTCCTTTGAGAAGTAGACCAAACCTTCTTTGAGAAGTAGACCAAACGTCCTTTGAGAAGTAGACCAAACGTCCAGGGGACTGAACTGGGAAGGGCTGTTGTGGTCCTCTGGAATCTCAAATCAAACATCGGAGTAGACACACCTCACAGGAGCAGAGACATACAGACTCTGAGACATACAGACTCTGAGACATACATACTGATACATACATACAGACTCTGAGACATACATACTCTAATTCATACAGACTCTGAGACATACAGACTCTGAGACATACAGACTCTAATACATACAGACTGATACATACAGACTCTAATACATACAGACATACAGACTCTGAGACATACAGACTGATACATACAGACGCTGAGACATACAGACTCTAATACATACAGACTGATACATACAGACTGATACATACAGACTCTGAGACATACAGACTGATACATACAGACGCTAAGACATACAGACTCTGATACATACAGACTCTGAGACATACAGACTCTGAGACATACAGACATACAGACTCTGAGACATACAGACTGATACATACATACAGACTCTACAGACTGAGACATACAGACTGATACATACAGACTGATACATACAGACTGATACATACAGACTGATACATACAGACTCTGAGACATACAGACATACAGACTCTAATACATACAGACTGATACATACAGACTGATACATACAGACTGATACATACAGACTGATACATACAGACTGAGACATACAGACATACAGACTCTAATACATACAGACTGATACATACAGACTGATACATACAGACTGATACATACAGACTGATACATACAGACTGATACATACAGACTCTGAGACATACAGACAGACTCTAATACATACAGACTGATACATACAGACTGATACATACAGACTGATACATACAGACTGATACATACAGACTGATACATACAGACTGATACATACAGACTGATACATACAGACTGATACATACAGACTGATGCATACAGACTGATACATACAGACTCTGAGACATACAGACTGATACATACAGACGCTAAGACATACAGACTCTGATACATACAGACTCTGAGACATACAGACTCTGAGACATACAGACATACAGACTCTGAGACATACAGACTGATACATACATACATACAGACTGATACATACTGACTCTGATACATACAGACTCTGAGACATACAGACTGAGACATACAGACTCTGAGACATACAGACTCTGAGACATACAGACTCTGAGACATACAGACTCTGAGACATACAGACTCTGAGACATACAGACTCTGAGACATACAGACTGAGACATACAGACTCTGAGACATACAGACTCTGAGACATACAGACTCTGAGACATACAGACTCTGAGACATACAGACTCTGGTTAAGATAATGCAATACAAGGTAAGTGAAGGAAGTTATCGCTCATCGATAGACACTAATGGATTGTAAATATCTGATTTGAATCAGTACACCAGATCCTAATCCAAGTTCTCACAGTGAACACTCAACAGCAAGACAATTTTATTGCCAAATTTATTTAATTTCAGTTATTTCATTTTACGTGTCAGCATTTTTGTCTATAATTTCTGTAGAATTTACAGTTGTGATAACTTCAAGTTCATTACAAAATAGAGCCTTTGCAATAAATAAATATAATATAGATTTATACTTATACTTTATATGTAATAAAATAAATATATAGTACATCTCATAAATATGATCATTCATATGTACACCTCAGCTGGTTGTATTCGAATAATGTTCCTCTGTACGGGCTGAACATTACAAGTCCATTTCTCTCCCCCGTCTGTCCGTTCCAAAGTTCTCTCTGTTCTACAGTTCTCCTCTACAGCTCTCCCTCTGTTCTCCCTCTGTTATACAGTTCTCCCTCTATTCTACAGTTCTCCCTCTGTTCTACAGTTCTCCCTCTGTTCTCCCTGTGTTCTACAGTTCTCCCTGTGTTCTACAGTTCTCCCTCTGTTATCCCTCTATTCTACAGTTCTCCTCTACAGCTCTCCCTCTGTTCTCCCTCTGTTATACAGTTCTCCCTCTATTCTACAGTTCTCCCTCTGTTCTACAGTTCTCCCTCTGTTCTCCCTGTGTTCTACAGTTCTCCCTGTGTTCTACAGTTCTCCCTCTGTTCTCCCTGTGTTCTACAGTTCTCCCTGTGTTCTACAGTTCTCCCTCTGTTCAAAAGTCAAAACGCAGACACATACAGAACCCTCCTACAGACACACACCACAGCTTTACTCTGGTCTGGGAAGTGTTTTCAAGGTTACTGTAGCCTAGTAGTGTAACCTCACTGTAGTCTAGTGGTGTAACCTCACTGTAGTCTGGTAGTGTAATCTCACTGTAGTCTAGTAGTGTAAGCTCAATGTAGCCTGGTAGTGTAACCGCACTGTAGTCTAGTAGTGTAACCTCACTGTAGTCTGGTAGTGTAACCTCACTGTAGTCTAGTAGTGTAATCTCACTGTAGTCTAGTGGTGTAACCTCACTGTAGTCTGGTAGTGTAACCTCACTGTAGTCTAGTTGTGTAACCTCACTGTAGTCTAGTAGTGTAATCTCACTGTAGTCTAGTAGTGTAATCTCACTGTAGTCTAGTAGTGTAATCTCACTGTAGTCTAGTAGTGTAATCTCACTGTAGTCTAGTAGTGTAATCTCACTGTAGTCTAGTAGTGTAATCTCACTGTAGTCTAGTAGTGTAATCTCACTGTAGTCTAGTAGTGTAACCTCACTGTAGTCTAGTAGTGTAATCTCACTGTAGTCTAGCAGTGTAACCTCACTGTAGTGTAACCTCACTGTAGTCTGGTAGTGTAATCTCACTGTAGTCTAGTAGTGTAACCTCACTGTAGCCTGGTAGTGTAACCTCACTGTAGTCTAGTAGTGTAACCTCACTGTAGTCTGGTAGTGTAAACCAACTGTAGTCTATTGGTGTAACCTCACTGTAGTCTAGTAGTGTAATCTCACTGTAGTCTAGTAGTGTAATCTCACTGTAGTCTAGTAGTGTAATCTCACTGTAGTCTAGCAGTGTAATCTCACTGTAGTCTAGTAGTGTAATCTCACTGTAGTCTAGTAGTGTAACCTCACTTTAGTCTGGATGTTTAACCTCACTGTAGTGTTATCTCACTGTAGTCTAGTGGTGTAACCTCACTGTAGTCTAGTAGTGTAATCTCACTGTAGTCTAGTAGTGTAACCTCACTGTAGCCTGGTAGTGTACCCTCACTGTAGTCTAGTGGTGTAACCTCACTGTAGTCTAGTAGTGTAACCTCACTGTAGTCTGGTAGTGTAACCTCACTGTAGTCTAGTGGTGTAACCTACCTGTAGTGTAACTCACTGTTGTATAGTAGTGTAACCTCACTGTAGTCTGGTAGTGTAACTCACTGTAGTGTAACCTCACTGTAGTCTAGTAGTGTAACCTCACTGTAGTCCAGTAGTGTAATCTCACTATAGTCTAGTAGTGTAACCTCACTGTAGTCTGGTTGTGTAACCTCACTGTAGTGTAACCTCACTGTAGTGTAACCTCACTGTAGTGTAACCTCACTGTAGTGTAATCTCACTGTAGTCTGGTAGTATAACCTCACTGTAGTCTAGTGGTGTAAACTCACTGTAGTCTGGTAGTGTAACCTCACTGTACTCTGGTAGTGTAACCTCACTGTAGTCTAGTAGTGTAACCTCACTGTAGTCTAGTAGTGTAACCTCACTGTAGTCTAGTGGTGTAACCTCACTGTAGTCTAGTAGTGTAACCTCACTGTAGTCTGGTAGTGTAACCTCACTGTAGTCTGGTAGTGTAACCTCACTGTAGTCTAGTGGAGTAACCTCACTGTAGTCTAGTAGTGTAACCTCACTCTAGTCTAGTAGTGTAATCTCACTCTAGTCTAGTAGTGTAACCTCACTGTAGTCTAGTAGTGTAACCTCACTCTAGTCTAGTAGTGTAATCTCACTGTAGTCTAGTAGTGTAATCTCACTGTAGTCTAGTAGTGTAATCTCACTGTAGTCTAGTAGTGTAATCTCACTGTAGTCTAGTAGTGTAACCTCACTGTAGTCTGGTAGTGTAACCTCACTGTAGTGTAATCTCACTGTAGTCTGGTAGTGTAATCTCACTGTAGTGTAACCTGACTGTAGTCTAGTGGTGTAACCTCACTGTAGTCTAGTAGTGTAATCTCACTGTAGTCTAGTAGTGTAATCTCACTGTAGTCTAGTAGTGTAACCTCACTGTAGTCTGGTTGTGTAACCTCACTGGAGTGTAACCTCACTGTAGTGTTATCTCACTGTAGTCTAGTGGTGTAACCTCACTGTAGTCTAGTAGTGTAATCTCACTGTAGTCTAGTGGTGTACCCTCACTGTAGTCTGCTAGTGTAACCTCACTGTAGTCTGGTAGTGTAATCTCACTGTAGTCTAGTAGTGTAATCTCACTGTAGTCTAGTAGTGTAACCTCACTGTAGTCTGGTTGTGTAACCTCACTGGAGTGTAACCTCACTGTAGTGTAATCTCACTGTAATCTAGTAGTGTAATCTCACTGTAGTCTAGTAGTGTAATCTCACTGTAGTCTAGTAGTGTAACCTCACTGTAGTCTAGTAGTGTAATCTCACTGTAGTCTAGTAGTGTAACCTCACTGTAGTCTAGTAGTGTAACCTCACTGTAATCTAGTAGTGGAACCTCACTGTAGTCTGGTAGTGTAACCTCACTGTAGTGTAACCTCACTGTAGTCTGGTAGTGTAACCTCACTGTAGTCTGGTAGTGTATCCTCACTGTAGTCTAGTAGTGTAATCTCACTGTAGTCTAGTAGTGTAACCTCACTGTAGCCTGGTAGTGTACCCTCACTGTAGTCTAGTGGCGTAACCTCACTGTAGTCTAGTAGTGTAATCTCACTGTAGTCTGGTAGTGTAACTCACTGTAGTGTAACCTCACTGTAGTGTAACCTCACTGTAGTCTAGTAGTGTAATCTCACTATAGTCTAGTAGTGTAACCTCACTGTAGTCTGGTTGTGTAACCTCACTGTAGTGTAACCTCACTGTAGTGTAACCTCACTGTAGTGTAATCTCACTGTAGTCTGGTAGTATAACCTCACTGTAGTCTAGTGGTGTAAACTCACTGTAGTCTGGTAGTGTTATCTCACTGTACTCTGGTAGTGTAACCTCACTGTAGTCTAGTAGTGTAACCTCACTGTAGTCTAGTAGTGTAACCTCACTGTAGTCTAGTGGTGTAACCTCACTGTAGTCTAGTAGTGTAACCTCACTGTAGTCTGGTAGTGTAACCTCACTGTAGTCTAGTAGTGTAACCTCACTGTAGTCTAGTGGAGTAACCTCACTGTAGTCTAGTAGTGTAACCTCACTCTAGTCTAGTAGTGTAATCTCACTGTAGTCTAGTAGTGTAACCTCACTGTAGTCTAGTAGTGTAAACTCACTCTAGTCTAGTAGTGTAATCTCACTGTAGTCTAGTAGTGTAATCTCACTGTAGTCTAGTAGTGTAATCTCACTGTAGTCTAGTAGTGTAACCTCACTGTAGTCTGGTAGTGTAACCTCACTGTAGTGTAATCTCACTGTAGTCTGGTAGTGCAATTCACTGTAGTGTAACCTGACTGTAGTCTAGTGGTGTAACCTCACTGTAGTCTAGTAGTGTAACCTCACTGTAGTCTAGTTGTGTAATCTCACTGTAGTCTAGTAGTGTAACCTCACTGTAGTCTGGTTGTGTAACCTCACTGGAGTGTAACCTCACTGTAGTGTTATCTCACTGTAGTCTAGTGGTGTAACCTCACTGTAGTCTAGTAGTGTAATCTCACTGTAGTCTGGTGGTGTACCTCACTGTAGTCTGCTAGTGTAACCTCACTGTAGTCTGGTAGTGTAATCTCACTGTAGTCTAGTAGTGTAATCTCACTGTAGTCTAGTAGTGTAACCTCACTGTAGTCTGGTTGTGTAACCTCACTGGAGTGTAACCTCACTGTAGTGTAATCTCACTGTAATCTAGTAGTGTAATCTCACTGTAGTCTAGTAGTGTAATCTCACTGTAGTCTAGTAGTGTAATCTCACTGTAGTCTAGTAGTGTAACCTCACTGTAGTCTAGTAGTGTAACCTCACTGTAGTCTAGTAGTGTAACCTCACTGTAATCTAGTAGTGTAACCTCACTGTAGTCTGGTAGTGTAACTCACTGGTAGTGTAACCTCACTGTAGTCTGTGTGTAACCTCACTGTAGTCTGGTAGTGTAACCTCACTGTAGTCTGGTAGTGTATCCTCACTGTAGTCTGGTAGTGTAATCTCACTGTAGTCTCACTGTAGTGTAACCTCACTGTAGCCTGGTAGTGTAACCTCACTGTAGTCTAGTTGTGTAACCTCACTGTAGTGTAGTAGTGTAATCTCACTGTAGTCTAGTGGTGTAACCTCACTGTAGTCTAGTAGTGTAACCTCACTGTAGTCTAGTGGTGTCACCTCACTGTAGTCTAGTAGTGTAACCTCACTGTAGTCTAGTGGTGTAACCTCACTGTAGTGTAACTCACTGTTGTGTAGTAGTGTAACCTCACTGTAGTCTAGTAGTGTAACCTCACTGTAGTCTAATAGTGTAACCTCACTGTAGTCTGGTAGTGTAACATCACTGTAGTCTAGTGGTGTAACCTCACTGTAGTCTCGTGGGTGTAACCTCACTGTAGTCTAGTGGTGTAACCTCACTGTAGTCTGGTAGTGTAACCTCACTGTACTCTGGTAGTGTAACCTCACTGTAGTATAGTAGTGTAACCTCACTGTAGTCTAGTAGTGTAACCTCACTGTAGTCTGGTTGTGTAACCTCACTGTAGTCTGGTAGTGTAACCTCACTGTAGTCTAGTGGTGTAATCTCACTGTAGTCTAGTAGTGTAATCTCACTGTAGTCTAGTAGTGTAATCTCACTGTAGTCTAGTAGTGTAATCTCACTGTAGTCTAGTAGTGTAACCTCACTGTAGTCTGGATGTGTAACCTCACTGTAGTGTTATCTCACTGTAGTCTAGTGGTGTAACCTCACTGTAGTCTAGTAGTGTAATCTCACTGTAGTCTAGTAGTGTAATCTCACTGTAGTCTAGTAGTGTAACCTCACTGTAGTCTAGTAGTGTAACCTCACTGTAGTCTAGTAGTGTAATCTCACTGTAGTCTAGTAGTGTAACCTCACTGTAGTCTGGTAGTGTAACCTCACTGTAGTCTAGTGGTGTAACCTCACCACAGTCTGATAGTGTAACCTCACTATAGTCTGATAGTGTAACCTCTCTGTAGTCTGATAGTGTAACCTCACTGTAGTCTAGTAGTGTAATCTCACTGTAGTCTAGTAGTGTAACCTCACTGTAGTCTGGTAGTGTAACCTCACTGTAGTGTAACCTCACTGTAGTCTGGTAGTGTAACCTCACTGTAGTCTAGTAGTGTAATCTCACTGTAGTCTAGTAGTGTAACCTCACTGTAGTCTAGTAGTGTAACCTCACTGTAGTCTAGTAGTGTAACCTCACTGTAGTCTAGTGGTGTAACCTCACTGTAGTCTAGTAGTGTAACCTCACTGTAGTCTGGTAGTGTAACCTCACTGTAGTCTGGTAGTGTAACCTCACTGTAGTCTAGTGGTGTAACCTCACTGTAGTCTAGTAGTGTAACCTCACTCTAGTCTAGTAGTGTAATCTCACTGTAGTCTAGTAGTGTAACCTCACTCTAGTCTAGTAGTGTAATCTCACTGTAGTCTAGTAGTGTAATCTCACTGTAGTCTAGTAGTGTAATCTCACTGTAGTCTAGTAGTGTAACCTCACTGTAGTCTGGTAGTGTAACCTCACTGTAGTCTAGTAGTGTAACCTCACTGTAGTCTAGTGTAATTCACTGTAGTGTAACCTCACTGTAGTCTAGTGGTGTAACCTCACTGTAGTCTAGTAGTGTAATCTCACTGTAGTCTAGTAGTGTAATCTCACTGTAGTCTAGTAGTGTAATCTCACTGTAGTCTAGTAGTGTAATCTCACTGTAGTCTAGTAGTGTAATCTCACTGTAGTCTAGTAGTGTAACCTCACTGTAGTCTAGTAGTGTAATCTCACTGTAGTCTAGTAGTGTAACCTCACTGTAGTCTAGTAGTGTAACCTCACTGTAGTCTGGTAGTGTAACCTCACTGTAGTGTAACCTCACTGTAGTCTGGTAGTGTAACCTCACTGTAGTCTGGTAGTGTATCCTCACTGTAGTCTGGTAGTGTAATCTCACTGTAGTCTAGTAGTGTAACCTCACTGTAGCCTGGTAGTGTAACCTCACTGTAGTCTAGTTGTGTAACCTCACTGTAGTGTAGTAGTGTAATCTCACTGTAGTCTAGTGGTGTAACCTCACTGTAGTCTAGTAGTGTAACCTCACTGTAGTCTAGTGGTGTAACCTCACTGTTGTGTATTAGTGTAACCTCACTGTAGTCTAGTAGTGTAACCTCACTGTAGTCTAATAGTGTAACCTCACTGTAGTCTAGTGGCGTAACCTCACTGTTGTGTAGTAGTGTAACCTCACTGTAGTCTAGTAGTGTAACCTCACTGTAGTCTGGTAGTGTAACATCACTGTAGTCTAGTGGTGTAAACTCACTGTAGTGTAATCCCACGGTAGTCTAGTTGTGTAACCTCACTGTAGTCTAGTGGTGTAACCTCTCTGTAGTCTGATAGTGTAACCTCACTGTAGTCTAGTAGTGTAATCTCACTGTAGTCTAGTAGTGTAACCTCACTGCAGTCTGGTAGTGTAACCTCACTGTAGTGTAACCTCACTGTAGTCTGGTCTGGTAGTGTAACCTCACTGTAGTCTAGTAGTGTAACCTCACTGTAGTCTAGTAGTGTAACCTCACTGTAGTCTAGTAGTGTAACCTCACTGTAGTCTAGTGGTGTAACCTCACTGTTGTGTAGTAGTGTAACCTCACTGTAGTCTAGTAGTGTAACCTCACTGTAGTCTGGTAGTGTAACATCACTGTAGTCTAGTGGTGTAAACTCACTGTAGTGTAATCCCACGGTAGTCTAGTTGTGTAACCTCACTGTAGTCTAGTGGTGTAACCTCACTGTAGTCTAGTGGTGTAACCTCACTGTAGTCTAGTGGTGTAACCTCACTGTAGTCTAGTGGTGCAACCTCACTGTAGTCTCGTGGGTGTAACCTCACTGTAGTCTAGTGGTGTAACCTCACCACAGTCTGATAGTGTAACCTCACTATAGTCTGATATTGTAATCTCTCTGTAGTCTGATAGTGTAACCTCACTGCAGGCTAGTAGTGTAACCTCACTGTAGTCTGATAGTCTAACCTCACTATAGTCTGGTAGTGTATCGTCACTGTAGTCTGGTAGTGTAACGTTACTGTAGTCTAGTAGTGTAATCTCACTGTAGTCTGGTAGTGTAACATCACTGTAGTCTGGTAGTGTAACCTCACTGTAGTCTAGTGGTGTAACCTCACTGTAGTCTAGTAGTGTAACCTCACTGTAGTCTAGTAGTGTAAACTCACTGTAGTGTAACCTCACTGTAGTCTAGTGGTGTAACCTCACTGTAGTGTACATACAGCATCTCCTAGTCTTTCTAGATGCCACAACATCTGCTACTATTAAGAGTTTGAGGATAAACTGTATCAGAAAGGAGAAGGCTGTTTGGTTGGCCTGCTTGGGGGGGGGGAGTCATGTTGACCCTGTAGAGGCAATTAGTAAATCCTCTTTCCTCTTCATATGTCTTACATTGGAGATTGTCAGATGTTTTCCCTTCTCTGTTGCCAGAAGTTAGGAACTACACTACAAGACCAACAGTATGTGTACACCTGCTCTTCCAATATCTCATTCCAAAATCATGTGCATTAATATGGAGTTGGTCCTGCCCTTTGCTGCTATAACAGCCTCCACTCTTCTGGGAAGGTTTTCCACTAGATGTTGGAACATTGCTGCTATAACAGCCTCCACTCTTCTGGGAAGGCTTTCCACTAGATGTTGGAACATTGCTGCTATCACAACCTCCACTCTTCTGGGAAGGCTTTCCACAAGATGTTGGAACATTGCTGCTATAACAGCCTCCAGTCTTCTGGGAAGACTTTCCACTAGATGTTGGAACATTGCTGCAGGGACTTGCTTCCATTCAGCCACGAGCATTAGTGAGGTCGGTCACTGATGTTGGGGGTGATTAGGCCTGGCTCGCAGTCGGCGTTCCAATTCATCCCAAAGGTGTTTGATGGTGTTGAGGTCAGGGCTCTGTGCAGGCCAGTCAAGTTCTTCCACACTGATCTCGCTTTGTGCACGGGGGCATTGTCATGCTGAAACAGGAAAGGGCCTTCCCCAACCTGTTGCCACAAAGTTGGAAGCACAGAATCCTCTAGAATGTCATTGTATTCTGTAGCGTTAAGATTTCCCTTCGTTGGAACTAAGGGGCCCGGACCATGAAAAACAGCCCCAGACCATTATTCCTCCTCCACCAAACTTTACAGTGGGCACTATGCATTGGGGCAGGTAGCGTTCTCCTGGCATCTGGAACTCGGTAGTGAGTGTTGCAACTGAGGACAGACAATTTTTTTGCGCTTCGCGCTTCAGCACTCTGCGGTCCAGTTCTGTGAGCTTGTGTGGTCTACCGCTTCACGGATGAGCCGTTGTTGCTCCTAGATGTTTCCACTTCACAATACCAGAACTTACAGTTGACCGGGGCAGCTCTAGCAGGGCAGAAATTTGATGAACTGACTTGTTGGAAAGGTGGCATCCTATGACGGTGCCACGTTGAAAGTCACTGAGCTCCTCAGTACCGGCCAATCTACTGCCAGTGTTTGTCTATGGAGATTGATTTTATACACCTGTCAGCAATGTGTGTGGCTGAAATATAATCCTCTAATTTGAAGGGGTGTCCACATACTGCTGTGTATATAGTGTATCAAGTTTGTCTCAATAAAAGCCTATTCTTTTCAGGATTTCTCATTCATTGTCATCTGCATTTAATTGAAATGCAATCTAGCTGCACCATCCATGTCCTTGATTGTACCAACTGAAATCATGTTTTACATTTATCACATAGTCAAAAAGTATTACATGTATCCCAGCTCATCACATCTCTTTACATTGATCATTTAATTTATGTGCCAAGTTCTGCCAACCCTGTTACACCTGGATGCTCCCTCATGGCCAATCTGTCTCCATCACATATACATTCTAAGTAGTAGTGTATTCTCTCTCTCTCTCCCAGCTCAGCCCTGACATCACAATGACTAGTCAGAAGATCAGTTCTCGCTACACGTTGATTTAGAACACTCTGACATCACAATGACTAGTCAGAAGATCAG
The DNA here is from genome assembly GCF_018296145.1 of Oncorhynchus tshawytscha. Taxonomy (NCBI): domain Eukaryota; kingdom Metazoa; phylum Chordata; class Actinopteri; order Salmoniformes; family Salmonidae; genus Oncorhynchus; species Oncorhynchus tshawytscha. The sequence goes on along the minus strand of NC_056449.1, from coordinate 40,247,738 downwards.
TTCTCGCTACACGTTGATTTAGAACACTCTGACATCACAATGACTAGTCAGAAGATCAGTTCTCTCTACACGTTGATTTAAAACACTCTGACATCACAATGACTAGTCAGAAGATCAGTTCTCTCTACACGTTGATTTAGAACACACTGACATTCTCTCAACTTCCATTGGTCAATCCCTCCCTCGCTCGCTCCCTGGAGTTCTCTGGTTGCTGTGGTGAAGAGTAGTGTCCACTGGTCATCTCAGATAGTCTGATCAACTTTCCATTACTTGTTCATTACTAGTCCTCAAACCCCTTACTCAAACTGCTGAGGACTAACCCCAAACCCTTTCTTATTTGCAGTGAATGCTGGTTAATTATCTTATTATGTATAAAAGTGGTTCTCATCAGGAAAAGTCTTTGTCTTCTTTAGGTGGTTTTAACCTGCGGTTATCCCAGGGTGGGTTAGGCAGTCATACAGGCCTGACGCCAGTCCAGTCTCTCTCCCTCCATCTCTCCAGCCGTATCCGTTCAGAGAAGAGATTTTCTCCTCTCAACCCTGTGCTCTCCTCCAGAGTGAGGTCTTATGGGCCCAATAACACCCCCTCTAGTAGGACTCCCCCTCTCTCCTCAGTGGCTGGAGAGAAGAGCGTCTCCTACACTCTGCTCTGACCCCTCTGAGGTCCAACAGTCCTCTCATAGTGTTAACGTCCAGGAACACAAGCTATGTTTATCTCTCTTGTTGGTGGTCCATTCGGAGGAACGGGAGGGGGACCTTTTGGCTGGAGGGGCAATACATAAACACCTTCACAGGGGGAGTGGGGCTGGAGGGGCAATACATAAACACCTTCACAGGGGGAGTGGGGCTGGAGGGGCAATACATAAACACCTTCACAGGGGGAGTGGGGTTGGAGGCGTGGGAGTATTGAGTCCTGTCCTTAGTCCCAAACTCTCCTCCCTTTCCTCCTCCTCATCCCTCTCTCCCTGGCTCATCCCTGGTCACCTGTATTGGAACAGATCTCTGTAAGCCTGGGGGATCTTCTCTATCTCCACAGGCCGAGGCAGGAAGTGCGTTAGTTTCTGGTGTTTCTTCGTCCTCCCCCCCTCCCGTGGCGAGCCGTCCTTGTTGAGCGCTACGTAGTAGAAGCGTCCGGTGTCGGTGTGTTTGTAGAGCGTAGAGGCGTATGTGTTGTACCAATTCTCCTCAAACTGCTCTCTGAGCACACACTCCGCTGTTAACTTCTTCTGCGGAAGAGAGGGAGAGATGGTTGAGTGTGGTGTCCATACAGTAGCTTCATTAGGATATAATTCATGGATTAGTTCATTTATATGTTATTCATATTTTGCCAACAGTTTGAGGAGGAAATTTCACAGCAACAGTTCATAACACAATAATCAACAACAAAGAGCTGCTGACGAGCTGAGAGAAGGGAAGAAGGTGGAACTAAGGGAGAGAAAGCCTGCTGACGAGCTGAGAGAAGGGAAGAAGGGGAGACTAAGGGAGAGAAAGCCTACTGAGGGGGTGAGAGAAGGTAAGAAGGTGGAACTAAGGGAGAGAAAGCCTGTTGCCTTGTGATAGGGTTCCTAGGTCCCCAATCAGCTGAACTGAACCAATGGAAAGTGTTCCAGGCTCTGTGAGGCAGGTGCTGGTTATGATAGACCAGGGAGCCTGAGTCCCAAATGATCCCTTATTACTTTTATACTGCACTACGACCCATAGGGATTACCATTGGTCTCTAGTCAAAAGTAGTGCACCTCATAGGGAATATGATGGCGAGATGGCGTAGCAGTTCAGACTTCTTTGTCTTGTCATGTCCCGAGTATATATCTTTTTTTCCCCCTGTATATATTTCGTATATATTTTTTACCTCCGTTTAAACATACTCTCCTGCAATCCCAGGGCTTGATGGCATACCGGTAGAGGTATATCAAGTCATTTTTGATATACTTAAACTCTATTGTTAGATTAGTCAAGATGGCGTAGCAGTCAGATATTCTAAAAGCTCCGGTTGATTACAAGATATCGTGTTGCAGTCAGATATTCTAAAAGCTCCGGTTGATTACAAGATGGCGTAGCAGTCAGATATTCTAAAAGCTCCGGTTGATTACAAGATGGCGTAGCAGTCAGATATTCTAAAAGCTCCGGTTGATTACAAGATATCGTGTTGCAGTCAGATATTCTAAAAGCTCCGGTTGATTACAAGATGGCGTAGCAGTCAGATATTCTAAAAGCTCCGGTTGATTACAAGATGGCAGGTGCTGGTATTCTAAAAGCTCCGATTGATTACAAGATGGCGTAGCAGTCAGATATTCTAAAAGCTCCGGTTGATTACAAGATGGCGTAGCAGTCAGATTATTATTCTAAAAGCTCCGATTGATTACAAGATGGCGTAGCAGTCAGATATTCTAAAAGCTCCGGTTGATTACAAGATGGCGTAGCAGTCAGATATTCTAAAAGCTCCGAATTGATTACAAGATGGCGTAGCAGTTCAGATATTCTAAAAGCTTCTTTGATTACAAGTCAGCAGTCCAGATATTCTAAAAGCTTTTTACAAGATGGCCAGCCTGATATTCTAAAAGCTCCGGTTGATTACAAGATGGCGTAGCAGTAGATATTCTAAAAGCTTTGATTACAAGATGGCGTAGCAGTCAGATATTCTAAAAGCTCCGATTGATTACAAGATGGCGTAGCAGTGCATTACAAGATGGCCAGTCAGATATTCTAAAAGCTCCGGCATTACAAGATGGCGTAGCAGTCAGATATTCTAAAAGCTCATTTTTACAAGATGCTCCGCAAGATAGCAGTCAGATATTCTAAAATTACAAGATGGCGTAGCAGTCAGATATTCTAAAAGCTCCGGTTGATTACAAGATGGCGTAGCAGTCAGATATTCTAAAAGCTCCGGTTGATTACAAGATGGCGTAGCAGCCAGATATTCTAAAAGCTCCGGTTGATTACAAGATGGCGTAGCGGTTGATACAAGATGGCGTTCAGATTACAAGATGGCGTAGCAGTCAGATATTCTAAAAGCTCCGGTTGATTACAAGATGGCGTAGCAAGATATTCTAAAAGCTCCGTTGATTACAAGATGGCGTAGATATATTCTAAAAGCTCCGGTTGATTACAAGATGGCGTAGCAGTCAGATATTCTAAAAGCTCCGGTTGATTACAAGATGGCGTAGCAGTCAGATATTCTAAAAGCTCCGGTTGATTACAAGATGGCGTAGCAGATATTCTAAAAGCTCCGATTGATTACAAGATGGCGTAGCAGTCAGATATTCTAAAAGCTCCGGTTGATTACAAGATGGCAGATATTCTAAAAGCTCCGGTTGATTACAAGATGGCGTAGCAGTCAGATATTCTAAAAGCTCCGGTTGATTACAAGATGGCGTAGCAGTCAGATATTCTAAAAGCTCCGGTTGATTACAAGATGGCGTAGATATTCTAAAAGCAGTTGATTACAAGATATTCTAAAAAAAGCTCCGGTTGATTACAAGATGGCGTAGCAGTCAGATATTCTAAAAGCTCCGGTTGATTACAAGATGGCGTAGCAGTCAGATATTCTAAAAGCTCCGGTTGATTACAAGATGGCGTAGCAGTCAGATATTCTAAAAGCTCCGGTTGATTACAAGATGGCGTAGCAGTCAGATATTCTAAAAGCTCCGGTTGATTACAAGATGGCGTAGCAGTCAGATATTCTAAAAGCTCCGGTTGATTACAAGATGGCGTAGCAGTCAGATAAAAGCTTCTAAAAGCTCCGGTTGATTACAAGATGGCGTAGCAGTCAGATATTCTAAAAGCTCCGGTTGATTACAAGATGGCGTAGCAGTCAGATATTCTAAAAGCTCCGGTTGAAAATGCTCCGCTCCGTTGATTACAAGATGGCGTAGCAGTCAGATATTCTAAAAGCTCCGGTTGATTACAAGATGGCGTAGCAGTCAGATATTCTAAAAGCTCCGGTTGATTACAAGATGGCGTAGCAGTCAGATATTCTAAAAGCTCCGGTTGATTACAAGATGGCGTAGCAGTCAGATATTCTAAAAGCTCCGGTTGATTACAAGATGGCGTAGCAGTCAGATATTCTAAAAGCTCCGGATTACAAGATTACAAGATATTCTAAAAGCTCCGCGATGGCGTAGCAGTCAGATATTCTAAAAGCTCCGGTTGATTACAAGATGGCGTAGCAGTCAGATATTCTAAAAGCTCCGGTTGATTACAAGATGGCGTAGCAGTCAGATATTCTAAAAGCTCCGGTTGATTACAAGATGGCGTAGCAGTCAGATATTCTAAAAGCTCCGGTTGATTACAAGATGGCGTAGCAGTCAGATATTCTAAAAGCTCCGGTTGATTACAAGATGGCGTAGCAGTCAGATATTCTAAAAGCTCCGGTTGATTACAAGATGGCGTAGCAGTCAGATATTCTAAAAGCTCCGGTTGATTACAAGATGGCGTAGCAGTCAGATATTCTAAAAGCTCCGGTTGATTACAAGATGGCGTAGCAGTCAGATATTCTAAAAGCTCCGGTTGATTACAAGATGGCGTAGCAGTCAGATATTCTAAAAGCTCCGGTTGATTACAAGATGGCGTAGCAGTCAGATATTCTAAAAGCTCCGGTTGATTACAAGATGGCGTAGCAGTCAGATATTCTAAAAGCTCCGATTGATTATTCTAAAAGCTCCGGTTGATTACAAGATTACAAGATGGCGTAGCAGTCAGATATTCTAAAAGCTCCGGTTGATTACAAGATGGCGTAGCAGTCAGATATTCTAAAAGCTCCGGTTGATTACAAGATGGCGTAGCAGTCAGATATTCTAAAAGCTCCGGTTGATTACAAGATGGCGTAGCAGTCAGATATTCTAAAAGCTCCGGTTGATTACAAGATGGCGTAGCAGTCAGATATTCTAAAAGCTCCGGTTGATTACAAGATGGCGTAGCAGTCAGATATTCTAAAAGCTCCGGTTGATTACAAGATGGCGTAGCAGTCAGATATTCTAAAAGCTCCGGTTGATTACAAGATGGCGTAGCAGTCAGATATTCTAAAAGCTCCGGTTGATTACAAGATGGCGTAGCAGTCAGATATTCTAAAAGCTCCGGTTGATTACAAGATGGCGTAGCAGTCAGATATTCTAAAAGCTCCGGTTGATTACAAGATGGCGTAGCAGTCAGATATTCTAAAAGCTCCGGTTGATTACAAGATGGCGTAGCAGTCAGACGTCTGTCTTCGTCTTGTCGTTTCCCGTGTATATCTATTTTCTTTGTATTTATTTAAACAATTTTATTTTTAACCTCTGTTTCAACATACTCTCCTGCAACCCGCCTCACCCAATGTGGTATGGATCTGCTATTTTCTATACTTTAGACCCGGAACCCCCAACAGAAACTAGCCAGCTAACTAGCTGCTAGCTAGTAGTCAGCTAGCCACTGCTAGTGGTCATCAGCTAACCTTAGCACGGTCAACTCCTGCCAGTCTGCACAGCGCGAGTCAACTCAGATCATACCGGACTGCTTTTTCTCCACATCTCCGGATTCCAATTGCAAGCTCTGAACCTTTTCACCTGGATCATCACAGCTAGCTAGCTGCTATCCGAGTGGCTACCCCCTGGCTAACGTCTCTGTCCTGAAGCAAGCACCAGTGAGCCTGGAACTAGCCTCGTACATATTTTGCCAATTGGCCTGGACCCCTTTTACTGCAGACACAGAGCCATCACGACTGGTCTACCGACGTAATCCGCCCGAGGGGATTCAACAGGCTCCTCCGTTGCGACGTCCCCTGAAGGCCCATCCGCTAGCCTGCTAGCCGCGGCACGCTGGCTGTCTAGAGCACATCGGACTGTTAGCTGAAGAGGACCATCAGCCAAATTCCTGGTCTACAATACCTATTTTGCCAATGGCCTGGACACTTTTACTGCCTACAAGGAGCCCTGCCGATCCAACACGACTGGTCTGCCGACATAACAGCACGAGGGGGCTACAACAGACTTCTTCCGTCGCGACGTCCCTCTAAGGCCCTTCTGCTAGCATGCTATCCCTGGCCTGCTAACTGTATGAATCGCCGTGTCTCCAGCTTGCCTGGCTACCCACTGGTCCCTATGATCACTCGGCTACACATGTCTCTCCCTATTGTCAATATGTCCATTGCTGTTTTGGTAGGAATTACTGTCTTATTTCACTGTAGAGCCTCCATCCCTGCTCAATATGCCTTAGCTAACCCTTTTGTTTCATCTCCCACACATGTGGTGACCTCACCTGGTTTAAATGATGTCTCTAGAGACAAAACGTCTCTCATCGTCACTCAATGCCTAGGTTTACCTCCACTGTATTCACATCCTACCATACCTTTGTCTGTACATTATGCCTTGAATCTATTCTTCCACGCCCAAAATCCTGCTCCTTTTACTCTCTGTTAAGAAACGCACTAGATGACCAGTTCTTTTAGCCTTTAGCCATATCCTTATCCTACTCCTCCTCTGTTCCTCTGGCGATGTAGAGGTTAATCCAGACCCTGCAGTGCTTAGCTCCACTCCCATTCCCCAGGTGCTCTTATTTGTTGACTTCTGTAACCGTAAAAGCCTTGGTTTGATGCATGTTAACATTAGAAGCCTCCTCCCTAAGTGTGTTTTATTCACTGCTCTAGCACACTCTGCCAATGTCCTAGCCGTGTCTAAATCCTGGATTGGAAAGCCACCAAAAATCCAGAAACTTCCATCCCTAACTATAACATTTTCTGACAGGATAGAACTGCCAAAGGGGGCGGAGTTTCAATCTACTGCAAAGATAGCCTGCAGAGTTCTGTCTTACTATCCAGGTCTGTACCCAAACAATTCAAGCTTCTACTTCTAAAAATCCACCTTTCCAGAAACAAGTCTCTCACGGTTGCCGCTTGTTATAGACCACCTTCTACCCCCAGCTGTGCCCAGGACACCATATGTGAATTGCCCCCCCATCTATCTTCAGAGCTAGGTGACCTAAACTGGGACATGCTTAACACCTGTCCTACTTTCTAAGCTAGATGCCCTCAATCTCACACAAATTATCAATGAACCTACCAGGTACAACCCCAAATCCGTAAACACGAGCACCCTCATAGATATCATCCTGACCAACCTGCCCTCCAAATACACCTCTGATGTTTTCAACCAGGATCTCAGCGATCACTGCCTCATTGCTTGTGTCCGTAATGGGTCTGCGGTCAAACGACCACCCCTCATCACTGTCAAACGCTCCCTAAAACACTTCAGGGAGCAGCCCTTTCTAATCGACCTGGCCCAGGTATCCTGGAAGGATATTGACCTCATTTCGTCAGTAGAGGATGCCTGGTTATTATTTAAAAGTGCTTTCCTCACCATCTTAAATAAGCATGCCCCATTCAAACAATTTAGAAACAGGAACAGATATAGTCCTTGGTTCACTCCAGACCTGACTGCCCTTGACCAGCACAAAAACAACCCTGGGGCTTTCTGCATTAGCATCGAACAGCCCCCGTGATACAAAACTTCTCAGGGAAGTCACAAACCAATATACTCCATCAGTTAGGAAAGCTAAGGCTAGCTTTTTCAAACAGAAATTTGCATCCCGTAGTACTAACTCCAAAAAGTTCTTGGACACTGTAAAGTCCATGGAGAATAAGAACACCTCCTCCCAGCTGCCCACTGCACTGAGGCTGGGAAACACTGTCACCACCGATAAAACCACTATAATTGAGAATTTCAATAAGCATTTTTCTATTGCTGGCCATGCTTTCCACCTGGCTACCCCTACCCCGGTCAACAGCACTGCACCCCCCACAGCAACTTGCCCAAACCTCCCCCATTTCTCCTTCACACAAATCCAGACAGCTGATGTTCTGAAAGAGTTGCAAAATCTGGACCCCTACAAATCAGCTGGGCTAGACAATCTGGACCCTCTCTTTCTAAAATTATCCACCAAACCCACTGGCTCCAGGTCATCTATAAGTCTTTTCTAGGTAAAGCCCCGCCTTATCTCAGCTCACTGGTCACCATAGCAACACCCACCCGTAGCACGTGTTCCAGCAAGTATATTTCACTGGTCACCCCCAAAGCCTATTCCTCGTTTGGCCGCCTTTCCTTCCAGTTCTCTGCTGCCCATGACTGGAACGAATTGCAAAATCACTGAAACTGGAGACTCATATCTCCCTCACTAACTTTAAGCATCAGCTGTCAGAGTAGCTCCTGTAAATAGCCCATCTGTAAATAGCCCATCAAACTACCTCATCCCCATATTGTTATTTCTTTTTTTGCTCCTTTGCACCCCAATATGTCTACTTGCACATTCATCTTCTCCACATCTATCACTCCAGTGTTTAATTGCTAAATTGTAATTACTTCGCATCTATGGCCTATTTACTGCCTTACCTCCCTTATCTTACCTCATTTGCACACACTGTATATAGACTTTTCTATTGTGTTATTGACTGTATGTTTGTTTATTCCATGTGTAACATGTGTAACTCTGTGTTGTTGTTTGTGTCGCACTGCTTTGCTTTATCTTGGCCAGGTCGCAGATGTAAATGAGAACTTGTTCTCAACTGGCCTACCTGGTTAAATAAAGGTGAAATAAAAAATAGGGATTACCATGGGTCTCTAGTCAAAAGTAGTGCACTATATAGGGAATAGGGTGCTACGGCCCATATGTCTCTTGTCTAAAGTAGTGCACTATATAGGGAATAGGGTGCTACGGCCCATAGGTCTCTGGTCTAAAGTAGTGCACTATATAGGGAATAGGGTGCTATTTGGGATGGGTCATTTCAGCCAGAGGGTCACAGGTGTCAAACTCATTCCACTGAGGGCCCAGTGTCTGCGTGTTTCGCCCCTCCCTTGTATTTGATTGATGGATTTAGGTCACTAATTAGTAAGGAAATCCCCTCACCTGGTTGTCTAGGTCGTATTAAGGAACTCGTCTAGGTCTCAGTAAGGAACTCCCCTCACCTGGTTGTCTAGGTCTTATTAAGGAACTCCCCTCACCTGGTTGTCTAGGGCTCAATAAGGAACTCCCTCACCTGGTTGTCTAGGTCTCAATAAGGAACTCCCCTCACCTGGTTGTCTAGGTCTCAGTAAGGAACTCCCCTCACCTGGTTGTCTAGGGCTTAATAAGGAACTCCCTCACCTGGTTGTCTAGGTCTCAGTAAGGAACTCCCCTCACCTGGTTGTCTAGGTCTCAGTAAGGAACTCCCCTCACCTGGTTGTCTAGGTCTCAGTAAGGAACTCCCCTCACCTGGTTGTCTAGGTCTCAGTAAGGAACTCCCCTCACCTCACCTGGTTGTCTAGTTAATAGGGGAGAGGTCAGGTGAAAGGCAGGGGAGAGGTCAGGTGATAGGCAGGGGAGAGGTCAGGTGATAGGCAGGGGAGAGATCAGGTGATAGGCAGGGGAGAGGTCAGGTGATAGGCAGTTGAAAGGAAAGGCGATAGGAAGTGGATAGGTCAGGTGATATGAAGTGGAGATGTCAGGCGATAGGAAGTGGAGAGGTCAGGTGATAGGAAGTGGAGAGGTCAGGTGATAGGAAGTGGAGAGGTCAGGTGATAGGAGGTGGAGAGGTCAGGTGATAGGAAGTGGAGAGGAGAGGCGATAGGACGTGGAGAGGTCAGGTGATAGGCAGTGGAGAGGTCAGGTGATAGGCAGTGGAGAGGTCAGGTGATAGGCAGTGGAGAGGTCAGGTGATAGGAAGTGGAGAGGCAGTGGAGAGGCCAGGTGATAGGCAGTGGAGAGGCCAGGTGATAGGCAGTGGATAGGCAGTGGAGAGGCCAGGTGATAGGCAGTGGAGAGGCCAGGTGATAGGCAGTGGAGAGGTCAGGTGATAGGCAGGGAGAGTGGTGAGGACGTGGAGAGGTCAGGTGATAGGCAGTGGAGAGGCAAGGTGATAGGACGTGGAGAGGCAAGGTGATAGGCAGTGGAGAGGTCAGGTGATAGGAAGTGGAGAGGCGATCGGCAGTGGAGAGGCCAGGTGATAGGCAGGGGAGAGGTCAGGTGATAGGCAGGGGATAGGCAGGGGAGAGGTCAGGTGATAGACAGTGGAGAGGCCAGCTGATAGGAAGTGGAGAGGCCAGGTGATTAGTCTACAACTCTACAATATAATGATCCTTCCTAGACTAGTCTACAACAATATAATGATCCTTCCTAGACTAGTCTACAACAATATAATGATCCTCCCTAGACTAGTGTACAACTCTACAGTATAATGATGCTTCCAAGACTAGTTTACAATATAATGATCCTCCCTAGACTAGTCTACAACTCTACAATATAATGATCCTTCCTAGACTAGTCTACAATAGAATGATCCTCCCTAGACTAGCTTACAAGATAATGATCCTTCCTTGACTAGTCTACAACTCTACAATATAATGATCCTCCCTAGACTAGTCTACAATACAATTCTCCAATAAAATGATCCTCCCTAGACTAGTCTACAACTCTACAATATAATGATCCTCCCTAGACTAGTCTACAATATAATGATCCTCCCTAGACTAGTGTACAACAATGCAATGATCCTCCCTAGCCTAGTCTACAACTCTACAATATAATGATCCTCCCTAGTCTAGTCTACAACTCTACAATATACAGTAATGAGTCTCCCTAGACTAGACTACAATATAATGATCCTCCCTAGACTAGTCTACAATATAATGATCCGCCCTAGACTAGTCTACAATATAATGATCATCCCTAGACTAGTCTACAACTCTACAAAATAATGATCCTCCCATAGACTAGTCTACAACTCTACAATATAATGATGCTCCAAAGACTAGTCTACAATATAATGATCCTTCCTAGACTAGTCTACAACTCTACAATATAATGATCCTCCCTAGACTGGTCTACAACTCTACAATATAATGATCCTCCCTAGTCTAGTCTACAACTCTACAATATAATGATCCTCCCTAGACTAGTCTAAAACAATACAATGATCCTCCCTAGACTAGTCTAAAACTCTACAATGTAATGATCCTCCCTAGACTAGTCTAAAACAATACAATGATCCTTCCTGGACTAGTCTACAACAATATAATGATCCTCCCTTGACTAGTCTACAACAATATAATGATCCTCCCTAGACTAGTCTACAACTCTACAATATAATGATCCTCCCTTGACTAGTCTACAATATAATGCTCCTCCCTAGACTAGTCTACTACAATATAATGCTCCTCCCTAGACTAGTGTACAACAATATAATGATCCTCCCTAGACTAGTCTACAACTCTACAATATAATTATCCTCCCTAGTGTAGTCTAAAACTCTACAATATAATGATCCCCCCTAGACTAGTCTACAACAATACAATGATCCTCCCTAGACTAGTCTACAACTATGATATAATGATCCTTCCTTGACTAGTCTACAATGCTACAATATAATGATCCTCCCTTGACTAGTCTACAATATAATGATCCTCCCTAGACTAGTCTACAACTCTACAATATAATGATCCTTCCTAGACTAGTCTACAACTATGATATAATGATCCTTCCTTGACTAGTCTACAATGCTACAATATAATGATCCTCCCTTGACTAGTCTACAATATAATGACCCTCCCTAGACAACTCTACAATATAATGATCCTCCCTAGACTAGTCTACAACAATACAATGATCCTCCCTAGACTAGTCTACAATATAATGATCCTCCCTTGACTAGTATACAACTCTACCATATAATGATCCTCCCTAGACTAGTCTACAACAATACAATGATCCTCCCTTGACTAGTCTACAGCTCTACAATATAATGATCCTCCCTAGTCTAGTCTACAACTCTACAATATAATGATCCTCCCTTGAATAGTCTACAATATAATGATCCTCCCTAGACTGGCCTATAATAAAATGATCCTCCCTAGACTAGTCTACAATATAATGATCCTCCCTTGACTAGTCTACAACTACAATATAATAATCCTCCCTTGAATAGTCTACAATAGAATGATCCTCCCTAGACTAGTCTATAATAAAATGATCCTCCCTAGACTAGTCTACAACTCTACAATATAATGATCCTCCCTTGACTAGTCTACAATATAATACTCCTCCCTAGACTAGTCTACAACAATATAATGATCCTCCCTAGACTAGTCTACAACTCTACAACATAATTATCCTCCCTAGTGTAGTCTAAAACTCTACAATATAATGATCCCACCTAGACTAGTCTACAACAATACAATGATCCTCCCTAGACTAGTCTACAACTACGATATAATGATCCTTCCTTGACTAGTCTACAATGCTACAATATAATGATCCTCCCTTGACTAGTCTACAATATAATGATCCTCCCTAGACTAGTCTACAATATAATGATCCTCCCTAGACTAGTCTACAATATAATGATCCTCCCTAGTCTAGCAAACAACTCTACAATATAATGATCCTCCCTAGACTAGTCTACAACAATACAATGATCCTCCCTTGACTAGTCTACAACTCTACAATATAATGATCCTCCCTTGACTAGTCTACAACTCTACAATATAATGATCCTCCCTAGACTAGTCTACAATATAATGATCCTCCCTAGACTAGTCTACAATATAATGATCCTCCCTAGACTAGTCTACAATATAATGATCATCCCTTGACTAGTCTACAGCTCTACAATATAATGATCCTCTCTAGTCTAGTATACAACTCTACAATATAATGATCCTCCCTAGACTAGTCTACAACAATATAATGATCCTCCCTTGACTAGTCTACAACAATATAATGATCCTCCCTAGACTAGTCTACAACTCTACAATATAATGATCCTCCCTTGACTAGTCTACAATATAATGCTCCTCCCTAGACTAGTCTACTACAATATAATGCTCCTCCTTAGACTAGTCTACTACAATATAATGCTCCTCCCTAGACTAGTCTACAACAATATAATGATCCTCCCTAGACTAGTCTACAACTCTACAATATAATTATCCTCCCTAGTGTAGTCTAAAACTCTACAATATAATGATCCCCCCTAGACTAGTCTACAACAATACAATGATCCTCCCTAGACTAGTCTACAACTACGATATAATGATCCTTCCTTGACTAGTCTACAATGCTACAATATAATGATCCTCCCTTGACTAGTCTACAATATAATGATCCTCCCTAGACAAGTGTACAATATAATGATCCTCCCTAGACTAGTCTACAATATAATGATCCTCCCTAGACTAGTCTACAATATAATGATCCTCCCTAGACTAGTCTACAACTCTACAATATAATGATCCTCCCTAGACTAGTCTACAACTCTACAATATAATGATCCTCCCTAGACTAGTCTACAATATAATGATCCTCCCTAGACAAGTCTACAACTCTACAATATAATGATCCTCCCTAGACTAGTCTACAACTACGATATAATGATCCTTCCTTGACTAGTCTACAATTCTACAATATAATGATCCTCCCTTGACTAGTCTACAATATAATGACCCTCCCTAGACAAGTCTACAATATAATGATCCTCCCTAGACTAGTCTACAATATAGTGATCCTCCCTAGACTAGTCTACAATATAATGATCCTCCCTAGACTAGTCTACAATATAATGATCCTCCCTAGACTAGTCTACAACTCTACAATATAATGATCCTCCCTAGTCTAGTCTAAAACTCTACAATATAATGATCCTCCCTAGACTAGTCTACAACAATACAATGATCCTCCCTAGACTAGTCTACAATATAATGATCCTCCCTTGACTAGTCTACAATATAGTGATCCTCCCTAGACTAGTCTACAATATAATGATCCTCCCTAGACTAGTCTACAATATAATGATCCTCCCTAGACTAGTCTACAGCTCAACAATATAATGATCCTCTCTAGTCTAGTAAACAACTCTACAATATAATGATCCTCCCTAGACTAGTCTACAACAATACAATGATCCTCCCTTGACTAGTCTACAGATCTACAATATAATGATCCTCCCTAGTCTAGTCTACAACTTTACAATATAATTATCATCCCTCGACTAGTCTACAACTCTACAATATAATGATCCTCCCTTGACTAGTCTACAACTCTACAATATAATGATCCTCCAATGAATAGTCTACAATATAATGATCCTCCCTAGACTGGTCTATAATAAAATGATCCTCCCTAGACTAGTCTACAATATAATGATCCTCCCTTGACTAGTCTACAACTACAATATAATGATCCTCCCTTGAATAGTCTACAGTATAATGATCCTCCCTCGACTAGTCTACAACAATACAATATAATGATCCTCCCTAGACTAGTCTACAATATAATGATCCTCCCTAGACTAGTCTACAATATAATGATCCTCCCTAGACTAGTCTACAATATAATGATCCACCCTAGACTAGTCTACAACTACAATATAATGATCCTCCCTTGAATAGTCTACAGTATAATGATCCTCCCTCGACTAGTCTACAACAATACAATATAATGATCCTCCCTAGACTAGTCTACAATATAATGATCCTCCCTAGACTAGTCTACAATATAATGATCCACCCTAGACTAGTCTACAATATAATGATCCTCCCTAGACTAGTCTACAATATAATGATCCTCCCTTGACTAGTCTACAACAATACAATATAATTATCCTACCTGGACAGAACAATAGAACCCAACAGGACAGAACAATAGAACACAACAGGACAGAACAATAGAACACAACAGGACAGAACAATAGAACACAACAGGACAGAACAATAGAACACAACAGGACAGAACAATAGGACAGAACAGGACAGAACAATAGAACACAACAGGACACGTGCGTGCGTGCGTGCGTGCGTGCGTGCGTGCGTGCGTGCGAGTTCGCCCAACCTCTGGGGTATCTGAATAGTCTGCCCTCTTGGCCCAGCTCTATGCTGTTTGGCTGAGCGGGGTATAACCTGACATCATAAGATAGAAGATGGTAGGGTGCCATTTGGGACACTTGGACTGCAGGCAGCAGATGAATGTGTTTGACCAGCAGATGAATGTGTTTGACCAGCAGATGAATGTGTTTGACCAGCAGATGAATGTGTTTGACCAGCAGATGAATGTGTTTGACCAGCAGATGAATGTGTTTGACCAGCAGATTAACGTGTTTGACCAGCAGATTAATGTGTTTGACCAGCAGATTAACGTGTTTGACCAGCAGATTAACGTGTTTGACCAGCAGATTAACGTGTTTGACCAGCAGATGAATGCATTTGACCAGCAGATGAATGTGTTTGAACGGGAGATGAATGTGTTTGACCAGCAGATGAATGTGTTTGACCAGCAGATGAATGTGTTTGACCAGCAGATGAATGTGTTTGACCAGCAGATTAATGTGTTTGACCAGCAGATTAATGTGTTTGACCAGCAGAACATCAGTGTGTTTACACAAATAGGGGTGGCGTTCTGAAACAGTTCTGTGAATTAGCCGGCAGGTTATGGTTGACTGAAGGGGCTAGAGGTTAGGGGCTAGAGGTTAGAGGCTAGAGGCTAGAGGCTAGGGGCTAGGAGTTAGGGACTAGGGGTTAGGGGCTAGGGGTTATGGGTTAGGGCTGTGTGGAGGGGTTAGGGATTAGGGCTGTGTGGAGGGTTAGGGATTAGGGCTGTGTGAAGGGGTTAGGGTTAGGGCTGTGTGTAGGAGCTAGGGGTTAGGGGCTAGGAGCTAGAGGTTAGGGTTCGGGGCTAGGGGTCAGGGCTGTGTGCAGGAGCTAGGGGTTAGGGGCTAGGAGCTAGAGGTTAGGGTTAGGGGCTAGGGGGAAGGGGTCAGGGCTGTGTGGAGGGGTGTGGCCTGTAAACACACACTGGGAGGCCAGGCACATACCCAGCTAACAATTCTAGGGCGAGAGAACGTTTTTGTAATGTTTGAGTGTCCAGTTTTCTGCCTGTTAGGGGGAACATTCTACGTCAACAAAAACTTTCTGAGAACCTTCTTAAGCACATTTTGTCATTAGAGATGGACAGCATTCCCTTAACGTTAAACAGAGCATTACCAGAACATGGTTACCATGTTCTCAGAATATCCTACATGAATGTTTTAGACACGGTTCAAGAACATTGTCCAGGTTTCTGTGAATCTGTTGTCATGATGTCACTGGATGGTCCCAAAGAATTGTTTTCATTACTGTTACCAAGTCAATCAAGGCCCTGATTGGTGAACCACTGATCCATTCATCACTCTTCATCTGTTGTCTAGAGATAACTAACCATACCATTCATCACTCTTCATCTGTTGTCCAGAGATAACTAACCTTACCATTCATCTGTTGTCCAGAGATAACTAACCGTACCATTCATCACTCTTCATCTGTTGTCCAGAGATAACTAACCTTACCATGCATCTGTTGTCCAGAGATAACTAACCTTACCATGCATCTGTTGTCCAGAGATACCTAACCTTACCATTCATCTGTTGTCCAGAGATAACTAACCTTACCATTCATCACTCTTCATCTGTTGTCCAGAGATAACTAACCGTACCATTCATCTGTTGTCCAGAGATAACTAACCTTACCATGCATCTGTTGTCCAGAGATAACTAACCGTACCATTCATCACTCTTCATCTGTTGTCCAGAGATAACTAACCTTACCATTCATCTGTTGTCCAGAGATAACTAACCTTACCATTCATCTCTTGTCCAGAGATAACTAACCGTACCATTCATCACTCTTCATCTGTTGTCCAGAGATAACTAACTGTACCATTCATCACTCTTCATCTGTTGTCCAGAGATAACTAACCTTACCATGCATCTGTTGTCCAGAGATAACTAACCATACCATTCATCTGTTGTCCAGAGATAACTAACCTTACCATTAATCTGTTGTCCAGAGATAACTAACCTTACCATTCATCACTCTTCATCTGTTGTCCAGAGATAACTAACCTTACCATTCATCACTCTTCATCTGTTGTCCAGAGATAACTAACCTTACCATTCATCACTCTTCATCTGTTGTCCAGAGATAACTAACCATACCATTCATCTGTTGTCCAGAGATAACTAACCTTACCATGCATCTGTTGTCTAGAGATAACTAACCATACCATTCATCACTCTTCATCTGTTGTCCAGAGATACCTAACCTTACCATTCATCTGTTGTCCAGAGATAACTAACCGTACCATTCATCACTCTTCATCTGTTGTCCAGAGATAACTAACCTTACCATTCATCTGTTGTCCAGAGATAACTAACCTTACCATTCATCACTCTTCATCTGTTGTCCAGAGATAACTAACCATACCATTCATCTGTTGTCCAGAGATAACTAACCGTACCATTCATCACTCTTCATCTGTTGTCCAGAGATAACTAACCGTACCATTCATCACTCTTCATCTGTGGTCCAGAGATAACTAACCTTACCATGCATCTGTTGTCCAGAGATAACTAACCTTACCATCAATCTGTTGTCCAGAGATAACTAACCTTACCATTCATCTGTTGTCCAGAGATAACTAACCGTACCATTCATCTGTTGTCCAGAGATAACTAACCATATCATACCAAGTGCCTAGGGAGGAGGGGTTAGGCTTTCAGACAGTCTGTCTGTTGTTATCCCCAACATAAAGGACCTGCTACAGAGACAGTCTGTCTGTTGTTATCACCGACATAAAGGACCTGCTATAGAGACAGTCTGTCTGTTGTTATCCCCAACATAAAGGACCTGCTATGGAGACAGTCTGTCTGTTGTTATCCCCAACATAAAGGACCTGCTATGGAGACAGTCTGTCTAAACCCCTGAGAATCATTGAACCATCTAAACCCCTGAGAATCATTGTACCATCTAAACCCCTGAGAATCATTGTACCATCTAAACCACTGAATCATTGAACCATCTAAACCACTGAGAATCATTGAACCATCTAAACCACTGAATCATTGAACCATCTAAACCACTGAATCATTGAACCATCTAAACCACTGAGAATCATTGAACCATCTAAACCACTGAGAATCATTGAACCATCTAAACCCCTGAGAATCATTGTACCATCTAAACCCCTGAGAATCATTGTACCATCTAAACCACTGAATCATTGAACCATCTAAACCACTGAGAATCATTGAACCATCTAAACCACTGAATCATTGAACCATCTAAACCACTGAATCATTGAACCATCTAAACCACTGAGAATCATTGAACCATCTAAACCACTGAGAATCATTGAACCATCTAAACCACTGAGAATCATTGAACCATCTAAACCACTGAATCATTGAACCATCTAAACCACTGAGAATCATTGAACCATCTAAACCACTGAATCATTGAACCATCTGAATCATTGAACCATCTAAACCACTGAGAATCATTGAACCATCTAAACCACTGAATCATTGAACCATCTAAACCACTGAATCATTGAACCATCTAAACAACCGAATCATTGTCCCATCTAAACCACTGAATCATTGAACCATCTAAACAACCGAATCATTGTCCCATCTAAACCACTGAATCATTGAACCATCTGAATCATTGTACCATCTAAACCACTGAATCATTGAACCATCTAAACCACTGAATCATTGAACCATCTAAACCACTGAATCATTGAACCATCTAAACCACTGAATCATTGAACCATCTAAACCACTGAATCATTGAACCATCTAAACCACTGAATCATTGAACCATCTAAACCACTGAATCATTGTCCCATCTAAACCACTGAATCATTGAACCATCTGAATCATTGAACCATCTAAACCACTGAGAATCATTGAACCATCTAAACCACTGAATCATTGTCCCATCTAAACCACTGAATCATTGTCCCATCTAAACCACTGAATCATTGTCCCATCTAAACAACCGAATCATTGTCCCATCTAAACCAGTGAATCATTGTCCCATCTAAACCACTGAATCATTGTCCCATCTAAACCAGTGAATCATTGAACCATCTAAACAACCGAATCATTGTCCCATCTAAACCAGTGAATCATTGTCCCATCTAAACCACTGAATCATTGAACCATCTAAACCACTGAATCATTGTCCCATCTAAACCACTGAATCATTGTCCCATCTAAACCAGTGAATCATTGAACCATCTAAACAACCGAATCATTGTCCCATCTAAACAACCGAATCATTGTCCCATCTAAACCACTGAATCATTGTCCCATCTAAACAACCGAATCATTGTCCCATCTAAACCACTGAATCATTGTCCCATCTAAACCACTGAATCATTGTCCCATCTAAACCAGTGAATCATTGTCCCATCTAAACCAGTGAATCATTGTCCCATCTAAACCAGTGAATCATTGTCCCATCTAAACCAGTGAATCATTGTCCCATCTAAACCAGTCAATCATTGAACCATCTAAACAACCGAATCATTGTCCCATCTAAACCACTGAATCATTGTCCCATCTAAACAACCGAATCATTGTCCCATCTAAACAACCGAATCATTGTCCCATCTAAACAACCGAATCATTGTCCCATCTGAATCATTGAACCATCTAAACCACTGAATCATTGAACCATCTAAACCACTGAACCATCTAAACCACTGAATCATTGAACCATCTGAATCATTGAACCATCTAAACCACTGAATCATTGAACCATCTAAACAACCGAATCATTGTCCCATCTGAATCATTGTCCCATCTGAATCATTGTCCCATCTGAATCATTGTCCCATCTGAATCATTGTCCCATCTGAATCATTGTCCCATCTGAATCATTGTCCCATCTAAACCACTGAATCATTGTCCCATCTAAACCACTGAATCATTGTCCCATCTAAACCACTGAATCATTGTCCCATCTAAACCACTGAATCATTGTCCCATCTAAACCACTGAATCATTGTCCCATCTAAACCACTGAATCATTGTCCCATCTAAACCACTGAATCATTGTCCCATCTAAACCACTGAATCATTGTCCCATCTAAACCACTGAATCATTGTCCCATCTAAACCACTGAATCATTGTCCCATCTAAACCACTGAATCATTGAACCATCTAAACCAGTGAATCATTGTCCCATCTAAACCAGTGAATCATTGTCCAATCTAAACCACTGAATCATTGTCCCATCTAAACCACTGAATCATTGTCCCATCTAAACCACTGAATCATTGTCCCATCTAAACCACTGAATCATTGTCCCATCTAAACCACTGAATCATTGTCCCATCTAAACCACTGAATCATTGTCCCATCTAAACCACTGAATCATTGTCCCATCTAAACCACTGAATCATTGTCCCATCTAAACCACTGAATCATTGTCCCATCTAAACCACTGAATCATTGTCCCATCTAAACCACTGAATCATTGTCCCATCTAAACCACTGAATCATTGTCCCATCTAAACCACTGAATCATTGTCCCATCTAAACCACTGAATCATTGAACCATCTAAACCAGTGAATCATTGTCCCATCTAAACCAGTGAATCATTGTCCAATCTAAACCACTGAATCATTGTCCCATCTAAACCACTGAATCATTGTCCCATCTAAACCACTGAATCATTGTCCCATCTAAACCACTGAATCATTGTCCCATCTAAACCACTGAATCATTGTCCCATCTAAACCACTGAATCATTGTCCCATCTAAACCACTGAATCATTGTCCCATCTAAACCACTGAATCATTGTCCCATCTAAACCACTGAATCATTGTCCCATCTAAACCACTGAATCATTGTCCCATCTAAACCACTGAATCATTGTTCCATCTAAACCACTGAATCATTGTCCCATCTAAACCACTGAATCATTGTCCCATCTAAACCACTGAATCATTGTCCCATCTAAACCACTGAATCATTGTCCCATCTAAACCACTGAATCATTGTCCCATCTAAACCACTGAATCATTGTCCCATCTAAACCACTGAATCATTGTCCCATCTAAACCACTGAATCATTGTCCCATCTAAACCACTGAATCATTGTCCCATCTAAACCACTGAATCATTGTCCCATCTAAACCACTGAATCATTGTCCCATCTAAACCACTGAATCATTGTCCCATCTAAACCACTGAATCATTGTCCCATCTAAACCACTGAATCATTGTCCCATCTAAACCACTGAATCATTGTCCCATCTAAACCACTGAATCATTGTCCCATCTAAACCACTGAATCATTGAACCATCTAAACCACTGAATCATTGTCCCATCTAAACCAGTGAATCATTGTCCCATCTAAACCAGTGAATCATTGTCCCATCTAAACCAGTGAATCATTGAACCATCTAAACCAGTGAATCATTGTCCCATCTAAACCACTGAATCATTGTCCCATCTAAACCACTGAATCATTGTCCCATCTAAACCACTGAATCATTGTCCCATCTAAACCACTGAATCATTGTCCCATCTAAACCACTGAATCATTGTCCCATCTAAACCACTGAATCATTGTCCCATCTAAACCACTGAATCATTGTCCCATCTAAACCACTGAATCATTGAACCATCTAAACCACTGAATCATTGAACCATCTAAACCACTGAATCATTGAACCATCTAAACCACTGAATCATTGAACCATCTAAACCACTGAATCATTGAACCATCTAAACCACTGAATCATTGTCCCATCTAAACCACTGAATCATTGTCCCATCTAAACCACTGAATCATTGTCCCATCTAAACCACTGAATCATTGTCCCATCTAAACCACTGAATCATTGTCCCATCTAAACCACTGAATCATTGAACCATCTGAATCATTGAACCATCTAAACCACTGAATCATTGAACCATCTAAACAACCGAATCATTGTCCCATCTGAATCATTGTCCCATCTGAATCATTGTCCCATCTGAATCATTGTCCCATCTAAACCAGTGAATCATTGTCCCATCTAAACCAGTGAATCATTGTCCCATCTAAACCAGTGAATCATTGTCCCATCTAAACCAGTGAATCATTGTCCCATCTAAACCAGTGAATCATTGTCCCATCTAAACCAGTGAAATATATTTTCCATAACCTCAATCGTCGTATTTTCAGTTGTTTTGAGTCTGGTGTACAAAAGAAAAAGAACGGGAAGCATAGAAATAGAGCACATAGAACAGACCTACTGCTTCTTAAACTGGCTTTCAATGAGAATGACAGATCTATAACTCACATTTCTAGGTGTATTGGATTGGGTCGCCCAGAAATGTGCATATTGTCACTCTAAAGGTTTAATCTAAAATCTAAAAATTCAGCTGTATCAAAGTATTTAAAAACCGTCCATCAGGGCCACCTCAGCCTCACATACACCCTGTGAGCTAACCTGCAAATAGTCCTGACTGTGTATACTTAGTGAACTTGGTAAAATATGTAAATATTTTAACGTCTCTAAAACTAAATGGAGAAGGTTCCTATCTCGTCCTAACTCAGGGAACGGATGAGTTATGGGACCTGGGAAGACTTTTGACTATTTCTTAGAAGCCCAGAGTCATGAGAGGTAAACACCATGCCTGTCTGTTCTGCGCTGGTCTAGTTGTTTCTATGACAACCCTGTACAACACAGAAGTCCTCTATAGCTGCACACGGTATCTTTACTCATCTCTCTTCTGGGTTCCTGCTACAGGTCCACTAAGGATCAACAATATGACCAACCTGATGTGAATATGTAGGTGTAACAACACAGGCTGTTTGGAGATGACTGTTCCCTGTTCCCTATGACAATAATGTTTTCTGATGAGGTGCAGGGTGAGGTGAGGAAGGGTGGAGGGGCAGAGAGGGGTGGGCTGGGGTGAGGTGGGGTGGAGGGGCAGAGAGGGGTGGGGTGGGGTGAGGTGGGGTGGAGGGGCAGAGAGGGGTGGGGTGGGGTGAGGTGAGATGGAGTGGCAGAGAGGGGTGGGGTGAGGTGGAGGGGCAGAGAGGGGTGGGGTGAGGAGAGGTGAGGTGGAGGGGTAGAGGAGAACATAGAGGAGATTATAGAGAGATTATGAGGAGAGCCTAGAGGAGATTATAGAGAGATTATGAGGAGAGCATAGAGAAGATTATAGAGAGATTATAGAGGAGATCATAGAGGAGATTATAGAGATGAGGAGATCATAGAGGAGATTATAGAGAGATTATGAGGTGATTATAGATGAGATTACAGAGGAGATTACAGAATGAGCATAGAGGAGATTACAGAAGAGAGCATAGAGGAGATTACAGAGGAGATTATAGAGGAGATTATAGATGAGATTCGAGCAGATTACAGAGGAGATTATTGAGAGATTATGAGGTGATTATAGATGAGATTACAGAGGAGATTACAGAAGAGAGCATAGAGGAGATTATAGAGAGATTACAGAGGTGATTATAGAGGAGATTACAGAGGAGATTATAGAGGAGATTACAGAAGAGAGCATAGAGGAGATCATAGAAGAGATTATAGAGGAGATTACAGAAGAGAGCATAGAGGAGATTATGAGGAGAGCATAGAGGAGATTATGAGGAGAGCATAGAGGAGATTATAGAGAGATTATAGAGAGATTACAGAGGAGAGCATAGAGGAGATTATGAGGAGAGCATAGAGGAGATCATAGAAGAGATTATAGAGGAGATTACAGAAGAGAGCATAGAGGAGATTATGAGGAGAGCATAGAGGAGATTATAGAGAGATTATAGAGAGATTACAGAGGAGAGCATAGAGGAGATTATGAGGAGAGTATAGAGGAGATTATAGAGAGATTACAGAGGAGAGCATAGAGGAGAGTATAGAGGAGATTATAAAGAGCATAGGCGCTGGAGGTATTGAAATAATTTAGCCAAAATTTGTCTATAATAAATAATTGTCCCAAAAATGATATTACTCCTGTCTGAGCTGACATAAATACAACCATTATAAATGTCTCAGAGAGCATCGCTTAGCTAAAGAGGATCAATAGCTTCTAAAAATAGCTGTGGATGAAGTTTTATCAGAAGCATTTACAGGCTGAAATCTGGGCACCCCCCGTATAGAAGGCTGTAGCCATGGATACAGTATAATCCATAGAATGATTTGAAGCCTTTTACCCTGACAGTTAAACTCATGGGTACACTAGCAATGACTGTCAGTCCTGACGTCAATGGGAAGTGCCATTTTTTTGGATTGGATTTCTATGGTTGGATGAGACTGTCAGTTTGCCCTTCACAAATGTCAAAACAATTGCGATAAAAATGTAGGCCTACCATTTGGAAAGCACAGTTGAAAAGTAAATGCTAATCTGTCTGTAGAAGCTAAACAACTTTTGAGCGATTCTGAGCGAACAGCACTATTTTTCAAAGTACACTCTTAGAAAAAAAGGGTTCCAAAGGAGTTCTTTGGCTGTCCCCATAGGAGAACCCTTTTAGGTTCCAGATAGAACGCTTTTTGGTTCCAGGTAGAACGCTTTTTGGTTCCAGGTAGAACCCTTTTGGGTTCCATGTAGAACACTTTTTGGTTCCAGGTAGAACCCTTTTGGGTTCCATGTAGAATGCTTTTGGTTCCAGGTAGAACCCTTTTGGGTTCCATGTAGAACCCACTGTGGATGACTGTTCAAATGGATGTTTCCCAGTCAGAGTTAATGAAAAAAAAATATATACATTTAGTTCCCAGTTGTTTTGAATGCGGCATTAGAGTTGGGATTATATTTCATTGTTTAGCTAGCTAGCTACGTGTCTAAACAAAAGACTCCACTATGCAGGTAATCGTTTACACCTCAGTATCCTGTGTGACAAATAAACATAGATTTGATTTGATATAGCGTGTGTTTACTGAGACGGTAATGTGAAGAACAACATGACCTGCACTAAAGTCAGATTAGAATACAGAACAAGGACAGGATACAGTGTGTTTTAACCAAAGTCAGATTAGGATACAGACCAAGGACAGGATACAGTGTGTTTTAACCAAAGTCAGATTAGGATACAGACCAAGGACAGGATACAGTGTGTTTTAACTACTACTTTCTGCGAACTATTATCACCACTTTTAGTCCTGAAATATTTGCTTGTTTACTACACTACCTTACTCACTCTGTTTAGTACACTACAGTACTCACTCTGTTTACTACACTACAGTACTCACTCTGTTTACTACACTACAGTACTCACTCTGTTTACTACACTACAGTACTCACTCTGTTTACTACACTACAGTACTCACTCTGTTTACTACACTACAGTACTCACTCTGTTTACTACACTACCTTACTCACTCTGTTTAGTACACTACAGTACTCACTCTGTTTACTACACTACAGTACTCACTCTGTTTACTACACTACAGTACTCACTCTGTTTACTACACTACAGTACTCACTCTGTTTACTACACTACAGTACTCACTCTGTTTACTACACTACAGTACTCACTCTGTTTACTACACTACAGTACTCACTCTGTTTACTACACTACAGTACTCACTCTGTTTACTACACTACAGTACTCACTCTGTTTAGTACACTACCTTACTCACTCTGTTTACTACACTACAGTACTCACTCTGTTTACTACACTACCTTACTCACTCTGTTTACTACACTACAGTACTCACTCTGTTTACTACACTACAGTACTCACTCTGTTTACTACACTACCTTACTCACTCTGTTTACTACACTACAGTACTCACTCTGTTTACTACACTACAGTACTCACTCTGTTTACTACACTACCTTACTCACTCTGTTTAGCACGTGGCCTCACATTTGAATCCTTAATGAGATGGGTGGGGCTAAAGATTAAGAGGGTGTGAACAATGCTGAATGGGTGTAGACAAAGAAGAGCTCTCCAGTAGGTACCAAAACATTCAAGAGCCATTTTACAAATGTATCAAATGTTTCTACATTGGACCGAATCCAGGTGGTGGGTTAAATATATACACCGAGTGGACAAAACATTAAGAACTACCAAACCCCTTTCAAAGGCACTTCAATCTATTGTCTTGCCCATTCACCCTCTGATTTATAAAGATTTATAAATCTGTCTCCTCCTCTTCATCTACACTGACTGTCTGTAGTGGATTTAACAAGTGACATCAGTAAGGGATCATAGCTTTCACCCAGATTCACCTGGTCAGTCTCTGTTATAGAAAGAGTTCATAATGTTTTGTACATTCAGTGTATATTATATATCGGCTAGCTGTTCTTTACCATTCGGCCATCAGATTTGCCACCAATGCTCCTTATAGGACACATCACTGCACTCTATACTCCTCTGTAAACTGGTCATCTCTGTAGACCCGTCGCAAGACTCACTGGTTGATGCTTATTTATAAAACCCTCTTAGGCCTCACTCCCCCCTATCTGAGATATCTACTGCAGCCCTCATCCTCCACATACAACACTCATTCTGCCAGTCACATTCTGTTAAAGGTCCCCAAAGCACACACATCCCTGGGTCATTCCTCTTTTCAGTTCGCTGCAGCTAGCGACTGGAACGAGCTGCAACAAACACTCAAACTGGACAGTTTTATCTCAATCTCTTCATTCAAAGACTCAATCATGGACACTCTTACTGACAGTTGTGGTTGCTTTGTGTGATGTGTTGTTGTCTCTACCTTCTTGCCCTTTGTGCTGTTGTCTGTACCCAATAATGTTTGTACCATGTTTTGTGCTGCTACCAAGTTGTGTTTCTGCCATGTTGTGTTGCTACCGTGTTGTTATCATGTTGTGTTGCTACCGTGTTGTTGTCATGTTGTGTTGCTACCGTGTTGTTGTCATGTTGTGTTGCTACCGTGTTGTTGTCATGTTGTGTTGCTACCGTGTTGTTGTCATGTTGTGTTGCTACCGTGTTGTGGTCATGTGTTGCTACCGTGTTGTTGTCATGTTGTGTTGCTACCATGTTGTTGTCATGTTGTGTTGCTACTATGTTGTTGTCATGTTGTGTTGCTACCGTGTTGTTGTCATGTTGTGTTGCTACCGTGTTGTCATGTTGTGTTGCTACCGTGTTGTTGTCATGTTGTGTTGCTACCGTGTTGTTGTCATGTGTTGCTACCGTGTTGTTGTCATGTTGTGTTGCTACCGTGTTGTCGTCATGTTGTGTTGCTACCGTGTTGTTGTCATGTTGTGTTGCTACCGTGTTGTTGTCATGTGTTGCTACCGTGTTGTTGTCATGTTGTGTTGCTACCATGTTGTCGTCATGTTGTGTTGCTACCGTGTTGTTGTCATGTTGTGTTGCTACCATAGTATGGTGTGATGTGTTGCTGCCATGCTTTGTTGTGTTGTCTTAGGTCTCTCTTTATGTAGTGTTGTGTTGTCTCTCTTGTTGTGATGCGTGTTTTGTCCTATATTTATATTGTATTTTTTATCCCAGGCCCCCGTCCCCACAGGAGGCCTTTTGCCTTTTGGGAGGCCGTCATTGTAAATAACAATTTATTCTTAACTGACTTGTCTAGTTCAATAAAGGTAAAATAACAAAAAAACGACTCTGGGAAAGAACTCCAATTGATTCTCGAAGTATTCATACCTTCAGATTATTAGTTATAGAGTTATTACTAAAATAACTCAGGTCTTCGTAGAATGTTGTTCAATAACTGGAGTGGTGATGTTTACAATAACGCAGTTATAAGTTTACACCCGACCTTACTGTACTATACCCTACTGCTGTACTCTACTGCTGTACTCTACTGTACTATACCCTACTGCTGTACTCTACTGTACTATACCCTACTGCTGTACTCTACTGTACTATACCCTACTGCTGTACTGTACTCTACTGTACTGTACTGAACTCTACTGCTGTACTGTACTATACCCTACTGCTGTACTCTACTGTACTATACCCTACTGCTGTACTCTACTGTACTATACCCTACTGCTGTACTCTACTGTACTATACCCTACTGCTGTACTCTACTGTACTCTACTGTACTGTACTGAACTCTACTGCTGTACTCTACTGTACTGAACTCTACTGCTGTACTCTAATGTACTATACCCTACTGCTGTAATCTACTGTACTATACACTACTGCTGTACTCTACTGTACTGTACTGAACTCTACTGCTGTACTCTACTGTACCGAACCCTACTGTACTGAACCCTACTGTACTGAACTCTACTATACCCTACTGCTGAACTCTACTGTACTCTAATGTACTCTACTGTACTGTACTGTACTCTACTGCTGTACTCTACTGTACTGAACTCTACTGCTGTACTCTACTGTACTATACCCTACTGCTGTACTCTACTGTACTCTACTGTACTCTACTGTACTGTACTGAACCCTACTGTACTGAACCCTACTGTACTGAACCCTACTGTACTGAACCCTACTGTACTGGACTCTACTGTACTGAACTCTACTGCTGTACTCTACTGTACTATACCCTACTGCTGTACTCTACTGTACTATACCCTACTGCTGTACTCTACTGTACTATACCCTACTGCTGAACTCTACTGTACTGAACTCTACTGCTGTACTCTACTGTACTGAACCCTACTGCTGAACTATACTGTACTGACCTCTACTGTACTGAACTCTACTGTACTGAACTCTACTGCTGTACTGTACTGAACTCTACTGCTGTACTCTACTGTACTGAACTCTACTGTACTGAACTCTACTGTAGTGTACTCTACTGCTGTACTGTACTGTACTCTACTGCTGTACTGTACTCTACTGCTGTACTGTACTCTACTGCTGAACTCTACTGTACTGAACTCTACTGTACTGAACTCTACTGCTGTACTCTACTGTACTGAACTCTACTGCTGTACTCTACTGTACTGAACTCTACTGTACTATACTCTACTGTACTATACTCTACTGTACTGAACTCTACTGCTGTACTCTACTGTACTGTACTCTACTGTACTGTACTCTACTGTACTGAACTCTACTATACTCTACTGTACTGTACTCTACTGTACTGAACTCTACTGTACTGTACTCTACTGTACTGTACTCTACTGTACTGTACTCTACTGTACTGAACTCTACTGTACTGTACTCTACTGTACTGAACTCTACTCTACTGTACTCTACTCTACTGTACTGTACTCTACTGAACTCTACTGTACTGTACTCTACTGTACTGTACTCTACTGTACTGAACTCTACTGTACTGTACTCTACTGTACTGTACTCTACTGTACTGTACTCTACTGTACTGAACTCTACTGTACTGTACTCTACTGAACTCTACTGTAATGTACTGTACTGTACTGTACTGTACTCTACTGTACTGTACTTTACTGTACTGTACTCTACTGCACTGTACTCTACTGCACTGTACTCTACTGCACTCTACTGTACTGTACTCTACTGTACTCTACTGTACTGTACTCTACTGTACTGTACTCTACTGTACTGTACTCTACTGTACTGAACTCTACTGTACTGAACTCTACTGTACTCTACTGTACTGTACTCTACTGTACTGTACTCTACTGTACTCTACTGTACTGCACTCTACTGTACTGCACTCTACTGTACTGAACTCTACTGTACTGAACTCTACTGTACTGTACTCTACTGTACTGAACTCTACTGTACTGTACTCTACTGTACTGAACTCTACTGTACTCTACTGTACTGTACTCTACTGTACTGAACTCTACTGCTGTACTCTACTGTACTGTACTCTACTGTACTCTACTGTACTGAACTCTACTGCTGTACTCTACTGTACTGTACTCTACTGTACTGTACTCTACTGTACTGTACTCTACTGTACTGTACTCTACTGTACTCTACTGTACTGAACTCTACTGCTGTACTCTACTGTACTGTACTCTACTGTACTCTACTGTACTGAACTCTACTGTACTGAACTCTACTGCTGTACTCTACTGTACTGAACTCTACTGTACTGAACTCTACTGTACTGAACTCTACTGTACTGAACTCTACTGTACTGAACTCTACTGTACTCTACTGTACTGAACTCTACTGCTGTACTCTACTGTACTGTACTCTACTGTACTCTACTGTACTGAACTCTACTGTACTGAACTCTACTGCTGTACTCTACTGTACTGAACTCTACTGTACTGAACTCTACTGTACTGAACTCTACTGTACTGAACTCTACTGTACTGAACTCTACTGTACTGAACTCTACTGTACTGTACTCTAGTATGTTGTATTGAACGTTACTTTAGTCTACTGTATTGTACTGTACTCTACTGTATTGTACTCTACTGTCCAAATTTGTGAAACATAGACATTTATGATTGGTTCAGATTTGGTCCGGTCCGTGGATAAAAAAATAAATAATAAAAACTTACTGGGGAAAGGCCCTACAGAAGGCCAAATGGGAGGACCAGCCCTACAGAAGGCCTAATGGGAGGACTAGCCCTACAGAAGGCCTAATGGGAGGACTAGCCCTACAGAAGGCCTAATGGGAGGACTAGCCCTACAGAAGGCCTAATGGGAGGACTAGCCCTACAGAAGGCCTAATGGGAGGACTAGCCCTACAGAAGGCCTAATGGGAGGACTAGCCCTACAGAAGGCCTAATGGGAGGACTAGCCCTACAGAAGGCCTAATGGGAGGACTAGCCCTACAGAAGGCCTCATGGGAGGACCGGCCCTACAGAAGGCCTAATGGGAGGACCGGCCCTACAGAAGGCCTAATGGGAGGACCGGCTCTACAGAGGCCTAATGGGAGGACCGGCTCTACAGAAGGCCTCATGGAAGGACCGGTCCTACAGAAGGCCTAATGGGAGGACCGGCTCTACAGAAGGCCTAAACTAAATACAGAGCACACGTTTAAAAAGACAGATGGAACTTCATTTAGCCAATGAAAATGTCTCAACAGAATTAAAGGAAACACGTTTTAAATATTTAAAGAACTGGCTTACATGAATAAATGAGCCTAAAGTAACAACAACAATAGTAATGAGAAAACGAGTGATACAAATAAATTAACACAATTGCATCCTACCTTGCACAGTATCTTGAATTTGGCTATTTGTGTGGTATAAAAAAATATTTTGCTAAATTCTTCTATCATGCAAATGTCATAGATTTGCATGAAATGCAAAAAAAAATCCAGAACCTCCTACAAGAAAATGTGTGTCTGCTCAATTGTATGCCTCTACCCAAATGCAATCATAGATGCATGCAATGTTTTCTGATTCTATCCCCCCCAGTACCCCCAACTCAAAACATCTTCCCTCGGCTATGGAGGAGAGGAGAGGAGAGGAGAGGAGAGGAGAGGAGAGGAGAGGAGAGGAGAGGAGAGGAGAGGAGAGGAGAGGAGAGGAGAGGAGAGGAGAGGAGAGGAGAGGACAGAGGGGAGAGGAGAGGAGTGGAGTGAGGAGAGGATTTAGGAGAGGAGAGGAGGGAATAGAGGAAGGAGAGGAGAGGAGAGGAGAGGAGGAGGGAGGAGGAGAGGAGAGGAGAGGAGAGGAGAGGAGAGGAGAGAGGGGAGAGGGAGAGGAGAGGAGAGAGAGGAGAGGAGAGGAGAGGAGAGGAGAGGAGGAGGAGAGGAGAGGAGAGGAGAGGAGAGGAGAGGAGAGGAGAGGAGAGGAGAGGAGAGGAGAGGAGAGAGGACGGAGGGGAGAGGAGAGGAGTGGAGTGAGGAGAGGATTTAGGAGAGGAGAGGAGGGAATAGAGGAAGGAGAGGAGAGGAGAGGAGAGGAGAGGAGAGGAGAGGAGAGGAGGAGAGGAGAGGAGAGGAGGGAATAGAGGAAGGAGAGGAGAGGAGAGGAGGGAATAGAGGAGAGGAGAGGAGAGGAGAGGAGGGAATAGAGGACGGAGAGGAGAGGAGTGGAGTGAGGAGAGGATTTAGGAGAGGAGAGGAGGGAATAGAGGAAGGAGAGGAGAGGAGGGAATAGAGGAAGGAGGGGAGAGGAGAGAGGAGAGGAGGGAGGGAGGGAAGGAGAGGAGGGAATAGAGGAAGGAGGGGAGAGGAGGGAGGGAGGAAAGCAGAGGAGGACAGGAGGGAGGGAGGGAGGAGAGGGGAGGACAGGAGGGAGTAAAGGAGAAGAGGGGAAGGAGGGAGGGAGAAGGCCTAATGGGAGGGTCGGCGGGAGAGGAGAGGATGGGAGAGGGAGGGTCGGCTCTACAGAAGGAGAGGAGAGGAGGGGATGGGAGGGAGGAGAGGGAGGACAGGAGGGAGTAAATGAGAGGAGAGGAGAGGGAGAGGAGAGGAGAGGAGAGGAGAGGAGGGAGGGAGGGAGGAGAGGAAGGGAGGGAGGGAGGAGAGGAGAGGGGAGGGAGGAGAGGAGAGGAGGACAGGAGGGAGTAAAGGAGAAGGGAGGAGAGGAGGACAGGAGGGAGTAAAGGAGAAGAGAGGAGAGGAGAGGAGGGGAGGGAGGGAGGGAGAGAGGAGAGGAGAGGAGGACAGGAGGGAGTAAAGGAGGAGGGAGGGAGGAGAGGATAGGAGAGAGGAGGAGAGGAGAGGAGGGAGGGAGGGAGGAGAGGAAGGGGAGGGAGGAGAGGAGAGGGGAGGGAGGAGAGAGAGAGGAGGACAGGAGGGAGTAAAGGAGAAGGGAGGAGAGGAGGACAGGAGGGAGTAAAGGAGAAGAGAGGAGAGGAGGAGGGGGAGGGAGGGAGGGAGAGAGGAGAGGAGGACAGGAGGGAGTAAAGGAGGAGGGAGGGAGGAGAGG
Source organism: Oncorhynchus tshawytscha (assembly GCF_018296145.1). Classification (NCBI taxonomy): domain Eukaryota; kingdom Metazoa; phylum Chordata; class Actinopteri; order Salmoniformes; family Salmonidae; genus Oncorhynchus; species Oncorhynchus tshawytscha. The sequence continues at coordinate 40,215,250 of NC_056449.1, read as the reverse complement.
ATAGGAGAGAGGAGAGGAGAGGATAGGAGGGAAGGAGGGAGGGAGGAGAAGATAGGAAGGAGGGAGGGAGGAGAGGATAGGAGAGAGGAGAAGATGAGGGAGGGAGGAGGCGAGGAGAGGAGGAGAGAATATGTAGAGGCGGGAAGAGGAGAGGAGGAGTGTTTAACTTACCGACCCATAGAGCTCTCCTCTCTCGTTCATGCCCAGGTAGAGTCCTGCGTCCACTCCTCTAATACTGACCAGCCCTACAGCCAGACTGATGAACTCTAGGATACCTAGAGAAGACAGAGACAACACCTGTCAGAGATATAGACCAGCTCTACAGCCAGACTGATGAACTCCACGATGGGGAGGACAGAGACAACACCTGTCAGAGATATAGACCAGCCCTACAGCCAGACTGATGAACTCCACGATGGGGAGGACAGACAACACCTGTCAGAGATATAGACCAGCCCTACAGCCAGACTGATGAACTCCACGATGGGGAGGACAGAGACAACACCTGTCAGAGATATAGACCAGCCCTACAGCCAGACTGATGAACTCCACGATGGGGAGGACAGAGACAACACCTGTCAGAGATATAGACCAGCTCTACAGCCAGACTGATGAACTCCACGATGGGGAGGACAGAGACAACATGTTACACCACACATACTAGATTTGGCCGATATACCATTTATACCGTATACCGTTTATACCGTTTACACCGAATACCGGGGTATTTCAAAATACCGACTGTATCATTTTCAATATCGTAAAGGTCCAGGGCAAGAATCTGGTGTTGTAGTGGAGAAACAGTCCGATGCAGGTATTATCCAGGCTAAAACAAACAGCTGGTGACTGTGCAGAGGGTAAAGGCCGCTAGCAGTGGCTGACAATGACTAAATAGCTGTTACCCTCCTGATGGCTGCGTGGGCCGTTGCCAAGCTACGCCGTGACGAGAAGGAGGGTCGCCATGGAAGCATGGGGCGCTGGCCCGGGTGGAGCCGCCGCGGGTGCAGTTCTTGGTGGTAGCAGCAAATATTCATACGAGAACTTTGTAGACTTGAGCCCCAAATGGAACCCTATTCCCTATATAGTGCACTACTTTAGACCAGAGCCCTATGGAACCCTATTCCCTATATAGTGCACTACTTTAGACCACAGCCCTATGGAACCCTATTCCCTATATAGTGCACTACTTTAGACCAGAGCCCTATGGAACCCTATTCCCTATATAGTACACTACTTTAGACCAGAGCCCTATGGAACCCTATTCCCTATATAGTGCACTACTTTAGAGCCCTATGGAACCCTATTCCCTATATAGTGCACTACTTTATACCAGCCCTATGGAACCCTATTCCCTACATAGTGCACTACTTTAGACCAGCCCTATGGCACCCTATTCCCTATGCCATAGGGCTCTGGTATAAAGTAGTGCGCTATATAGGGAATAGGGTTCCATAGGGCTCTGGTCTAAAGTAGGGAATATGGTGCCATTTGAAATGTAGCCAATGATAGGGACTGAGTTGTGGACAGCTGATCTCAGTCGTTATGGGGTGCAGAGAGAAACAGAAGCTCCTCACTAGTTCTAGATGTTTCTCTTTATGGTCTTCGTCCCAAATGGCACCGTATAATTCCCTTTATAGTGTGCTACTTTTGACCAGAGCCCATAGACAGAACACATTGAATGTTTTCCCACAGTATTTGGTCTCTACCTGAAGCCTGAACACGGATGTTTTCTAATAGTTTATATAAACTGTGGATAAACACTTCCACAGCTGATGCAGAACTATAACACAATACAGGTGTTATTAGTGTTTATCATCCGGTCCTCCCTGGCCAGGACACGACAACACCTGGGCATGTAGTGTAGTGCACTATGTAATGTAATGTAGTGCACAACTTTTGACCAGGGCAATAGGATGCCATTTGTGATGCAAACAGCCTCGTCCTGCTCCCTAATCCTCTACGATGATGCTGCCAGGGAATGAAAGACCAGCTCTCTCTGATCCTCTACGATGATGCTGCCAGGGAATGAAAGACCAGCTCTCTCTGATCCTCTACGATGATGCTGCCAGGGAATGAAAGACCAGCTCTCTCTGATCCTCTATGATGATGCTGGCAGGGAATGAAAGACCATCTCTCTCTCTGATCCTCTACGATGATGCTGCCAGGGAATGAAAGACCATCTCTCTCTCTGATCCTCTATGATGATGCTGCCAGGGAATTAAAGACCATCTCTCTCTCTGATCCTCTACAATGATGCTGCCAGGGAATGAAAGAGCATCTCTCTCTCTGATCCAGTACGATGATGCTGCCAGGGTATTAAAGACCAGGTCTCTTTGAACTTCTATGATGATGCTGCCAGGGAATTAAAGACCATCTCTCTGATCCTCTACGATGATGCTGCCAGGGAATGAAAGACCATCTCTCTCTGATCCAGTACGATGATGCTGCCAGGGAATTAAAGACCAGGTCTCTTTGAACTTCTATGATGATGCTGCCAGGGAATTAAAGACCAGCTCTCTCTCTGATCCTCTATGATGATGCTGCCAGGGCATTAAAGACCAGCTCTCTCTCTGATCCAGTACGATGATGCTGCCAGGGAATGAAAGACCAGCTCTCTCTGATCCTCTATGATGATGCTGCCAGGGAATGAAAGACCAGCTCTCTCTGATCCTCTATGATGATGCTGCCAGGGAATGAAAGACCAGCTCTCTCTGATCCTCTACGATGATGCTGCCAGGGAATTAAAGACCAGCTCTCTCTCTGATCCTCTACGATGATGCTGCCAGGGAATGAAAGACCAGCTCTCTCTGATCCTCTACGATGATGTTGCCAGGGAATTAAAGATCAGCTCTCTTTGAACTTCTATGATGATGCTGCCAGGGAATTAAAGACCAGCTCTCTCTCTGATCCTCTATGATGATGCTGCCAGGGAATTAAAGACCAGCTCTCTCTCTGATCCAGTACGATGATGCTGTCAGGGAATTAAAGACCATCTCTCTCTCTGATCCTCTATGATGATGCTGCCAGGGAATGAAAGACCATCTCTCTCTCTGATCCTCTACGATGATGCTGCCAGGGAATGAAAGACCAGCTCTCTCTGATCCTCTACGATGATGCTGCCAGGGCATTAAAGACCAGCTCTCTCTCTGATCCAGTACGATGTTGCTGTCAGGGAATTAAAGACCATCTCTCTCTCTGATCCTCTATGATGATGCTGCCAGGGAATGAAAGACCATCTCTCTCTCTGATCCTCTATGATGATGCTGCCAGGGAATTAAAGACCATCTCTCTCTCTGATCCTCTGATGATGTGGCCAGGGAATTAAAGACCATCTCTATCTCTGATCCTCTACGATGATGCTGCCAGGGAATGAAAGACCATCTCTATCTCTGATCCTCTACGATGATGCTGCCAGGGAATGAAAGACCATCTCTCTCTCTGATCCTCTACGATGATGCTGCCAGGGAATGAAAGACCATCTCTCTCTCTGATCCTCTATGATGATTCTGCCAGGGAATTAAAGACCAGCTCTCTCTCTGATCCTCTATGATGATGCTGCCAGGGAATGAAAGACCAGCACTCTCTCCAATCCTCTATGATGATGCTGTCAGGGAATTAAAGACCAGCTCTCTCTCTGATCCTCTATGATGATGCTGCTAGGGAATTAAAGACCAGCTCTCTCTCTGATCCTCTATGATGATGCTGCCAGGGCATTAAAGACCAGCTCTCTCTCTGATCCAGTACGATGATGCTGCCAGGGAATTAAAGACCATCTCTCTCTCTGATCCTCTATGATGATGCTGCCAGGGAATTAAAGACCATCTCTCTCTCTGATCCTCTACGATGATACTGCCAGGGAATGAAAGACCATCTCTCTCTCTGATCCTCTATGATGATGCTGCCAGGGAATAAAAAACCATCTCTCTCTCTGATCCTCTATGATGATGCTGCCAGGGAATAAAAAACCATCTCTCTCTCTGATCCTCTATGATGATGCTGCCAGGGAATAAAAAACCATCTCTCTCTCTGATCCTCTATGATGATGCTGCCAGGGAATTAAAGACCATCTCTCTCTCTGATCCTCTATGATGATGCTGCCAGGGAATAAAAAACCATCTCTCTCTGATCCTCTATGATGATGCTGCCAGGGAATTAAAGAGCAGAACTCTCTGACCCTGGTGACACTATTCATTTTAATCAAACCCATCTCCTCCGTCTCTCTTCTCTCTCCCAGCCTCCCAGCACTGACACCTGCTCTAACCTAAAGTGAAGCCAGAAACGAACACCATCCGGGTTGGGGCAGACCACCCAACCCTCTCTAGACCTCCTCAGCCCTGTTTATCCCTGTTCAGCCCTGTTTATCCCTCCTCAGCCCTGTTCAGCCCTCCTCAGCCCTGTTCAGCCCTCCTCAGCCCTGTTCAGCCCTCCCCTCAGCCCTGTTCAGACCTCCCCAGCCCTGTTCAGCCCTCCTCAGCCCCGTTCAGCACTACCCAGCCCCGTTCAGCCCTCCTCAGCCCTGTTCTGCCCTCCTCAGCCCTGTTCAGCACTCCCCAGCCCTGTTCAGCCCTGTTCAGCCCTCCTCAGCCCTGTTCAGACCTCCTCAGCCCTGTTCAGCCCTCCTCAGCCCCGTTCAGCACTACCCAGCCCCGTTCAGCACTACCCAGCCCCGTTCAGCCCTCCTCAGCCCTGTTCTGCCCTCCTCAGCCCTGTTCAGCACTCCCCAGCCCTGTTCAGACCTGTACACCACCGGCTCTCTCTGTCTGTCTCTTTCCCCATCTCTCTCTCTCTCTCTGTCTCTCTCTGTCCCCCCCTCTCTCTCTCTCTCTCTGTCTCTCTCTTTCCCCATCTCTCTGTCTCTCTCTCTCTGTCTCTCTCTTTCCCCATACCTCTCTCTCTGTCTCTCTCTCTGTCCCCATACCTCTCTCTCTCTGTCTCTCTCTCTGTCCCCATCTCTCTCTCTCTCTCTTCTCTCTTTCCCCATCTCTCTCTCTCTGTCTCTCTCTCTCTCTCTGTCCCCATCTCTCTCTCTTTCCCCATCTCTCTCTCTCTCCTCATCTCTCTCTGTCCCCATCTCTCTCTCTCTCCTCATCTCTCAATTCAATTCAATTCAATTCAAGGGGCTTTATTGGCATGGGAAACGTGTTAACATTGCCAAAGCAAGTGAGGTAGATAATATACAAAAGTGGAATAAACAATCAAAATGAACAGTAAACATCACACATACAGAGGTTTCAAAACAATAAAGACATTACAAATGTATATTATATATATATATATAAATATGTATAAATATATATATATATATATATATATATATATATATATATATATATATATATATATATATATATACAGTGTTGTAACGATGTACAAATGGTTAAAGAACACAAGGGAAAATAAATAAGCATAAATATGGGTTGTATTTACAATGGTGTTTGTTCTTCACTGGTTGCCTTTTCTTGTGGCAACAGGTCACAAATCTTGCTGCTGTGATTGCATGCTGTGGTATGCTCCCCCCCCTCTCTCTGTCTCCCTCTTCCCATCTCTCTCTCTGTCTCTCTCACAGTCGCTCTCTGTCTCTGTCCCCACCACTCTCTCTCTTCCCATCTCTCTCTCTGTCTCTCTCACACTCACTCTCTGTCTCTGTCCCCACCACTCTCACTCCCACCTCTCTCTCTCTGTCTCCCACTTCCCATCTCGCTCTCTGTCTCTGTCCCCACCACTCTCTCTCTCGCCCCTCGCTCTCTCTTTCTCTCTCCCCCTAGCTCTCTCTCTGTCTCTCTCTTTCCCCATCTCTCTCCCCCTCGCTCTCTCTCCTCCCCTCGCTCATTCTCTCTCCGTTTCTCTCTTTCTCTCTCTCTGTCTATCTCTTACCCATCACACACTCTCTCTCTCTAACCTCCCATCTCTCTCTCCATCTCTCTCTCTCTTTCCCCATCAAGCTCTCTCTCTCCCCATCTCTCTTCCCTCCCCTCTGTCTCTCTCTCTCGCCCCCTCGCTCTCGTTTTCTCTTTCTGTCTCTCTCCCCATCACTCTCTCCCCATCGCTCTCTCTCCTTCCCCATCAATCTCTCTCTCTCCCCTTCTCTCTCTTTCCCCATCTCTCTCTCTCTCTCCCTTTCCCCATCTTCCTCTCTCTCACTCTCCCTCCCCATCTCTCTCCCTCTCCCCATCTTCCTCTCTCTCTCTCTCTCTCTCTCTCCCCCCTCTCCCCATCTTCCTCTATCTCTCCCCCATCTCTCTCTCTCCCCCATCCCCATCTCTCTCTCTCTCCCCCCATCTCTCTCTCTCACATCACTCTCTCTCTCCCTCTCTCCCCATCTCTTTCTCAATTAAATTCAATTCAAATTCAATTCAACTCTCTTTCTCTCCCTCCCCCCCATCACTCTCTCCCCATCTGTCTCTCTCCTCTCTCCTCATATCTCTGTCTCATTACTCTCTCCCCATCACTCTTTCCATCTCATCACTCTCATCTCTCTCTCCCCATCTCACTCTCTCTCCATCAATCTTTCCCCAACTCTCTCTTTCTCTCTGTGGCAGGCAGGCAGTGAGCCTAACAGAGAAGCTGCACCTGCAGAATGACTGCATGGACAAGAGATGCAGGGAATGTGCATGTTTTCTCTGTGACCTCATGTGTCTGTGATAGTGATTGGAACCACACCTCCAATGATTCGTATTAATAGTAGAATTAGGAGAGAGAGAGCCGGTATGGTCCCTTTGAACCAGTTAAACAGAGAACCAGACACGGACCACTGCCTGTCCAGCTCTCTCTCTCTCTCTCTGAGGGGAGCCACCTGGCTGCCCGGTGCTCCCGCGCCCCGCTGAGGGTGGGTTGGACGGGGGAAGGAAGGCATGTGGCTGTCCTGCTGACTGGATACAACAGACACACACACACACACACAAGCACGCACACACACGCACGCACGTGCACGGCACACACACGCACGCACGTGCACGGCACACACACACACGCACACCAGAAATCCTTCAGCAATATGACTAATCACATTCTGAGAAGTGGGCCATAATAGGAATCAAATGGCCTGCAGTAAAATCCTTCTGTTACGGTTCAATATATAACACATCTTCTGTTACGGTTCAATATATAACACATCTTCTGTTACGGTTCAATATATAACACATCTTCTGTTACGGTTCAATATAACACATCTTCTGTTACGGTTCAATATAACACATCTTCTGTTACGGTTCAATATAACACATCTTCTGTTACCGGTTCAATATAACACATCTTCTGTTACCGGTTCAATATATAACACATCTTCTGTTACGGTTCAATATATAACACATCTTCTGTTACGGTTCAATATATAACACATCTTCTGTTACGGTTCAATATATAACACATCTTCTGTTACGGTTCAATATATAACACATCTTCTGTTACGGTTCAATATATAACACATCTTCTGTTACGGTTCAATATATAACACATCTTCTGTTACGGTTCAATATATAACACATCTTCTGTTACGGTTCAATATATAACACATCTTCTGTTACGGTTCAATATAACACATCTTCTGTTACGGTTCAATATATAACACATCTTCTGTTACGGTTCAATATATAACACATCTTCTGTTACGGTTCAATATAACACATCTTCTGTTACCGGTTCAATATATAACACATCTTCTGTTACCGGTTCAATATATAACACATCTTCTGTTACCGGTTCAATATATAACACATCTTCTGTTACCGGTTCAATATATAACACATCTTCTGTTACGGTTCAATATATAACACATCTTCTGTTACGGTTCAATATATAACACATCTTCTGTTACCGGAAAGACAGAAAAAGATGCTGCTCTATCATCAAAGGCATCTCAACTCCTTGTGAAAGGAAACCCGGCAAATAAATAACCAGGTGTCAAATTTAAAAGTTGTTGCAAAAGATGTTGCTCTTGGTCTTTGCGCACAAAACCACACCAAGTTCACATGCAACTGGTGGAAACTTACCGAATCTGCTGTGGTCCTGTCTTGTCCCGTACACGGTCCCGTTGGGGAATATCTCCAGCTGGAATCCGGTTCGACAGTACAGCTGCCTCCGCCGCAGAATCCCTTTAAGGTGCTCGAATTCCGTCAGCGAGCCTCGCTGTAACCTCCCCTCGATCTGTCCCAGCCTCTCATCCAGTAACCCCGCTGGCGCCTCTGCCAAGGGCATACTTCCTAGTGCGGGAAACTCTGTAAATCCAAGTCGAGTGTCCCTAGAAAGCCCCCAACCTCCGACATGGCGCACAACTGAAGGGATCTGTTAATGCAATTAAAATGTCCGTTGAATCAAGGAAGTTTATCGTTCAACATAGGAAGTCAAATCCCGTGCGCAAAAAGCCACGAAGGTCTGCAACCCGGCGTAATGCGTATTTCACCTCCTCCTCAACTTCGTTAAATCGGTTCCTTTATTTAATGACGTGTCCTTTACTACTCATCACTTAGATTAGTGTGTTTATCAGACGGACAGGCTGGTTATATACATAGTGGCTTTTCAAATGCAAGCCACGCCTGGCTGGCATCCCCGCTTTGCGTGCCGCATCATGAGTTTACTGAAAAAATATATCGTTTCATTCCAACTTTGATTATTGTATGATGCTGCTGCAGCCTTTGTGTTTTTCGCTCTGGCCTCGTCCTGATGCCGCTGTAGGATCACTGGTCTTCTGTACTGTAGCAGGACAACCTCCCTGCTCGGCTCTCTGTGTCTTTCTGCTGATAAAACCACCACGGAACCAAGAGCAGGAAACTGGTGATCGTTTGTGGTGCATTGAAATAAGGAACAGATTCCGGAATGAAAGCCGCAATCATCATTAAAACACGGATGGAAGTTGACACAGAGCTGATAAACTACATGTTTCAGTGCATCATACTACCACATTCAGAATCCATCCATAAAGAACTCGTAAAAGACCTCTTAACCGCTTGACGTCGTATCACTATATCACTTCTATCTCAAACGGCACCGGGGACTCTGTTATTTTCCCTCTGAAGAAAGTCAAAGAGAAGTTTCCTCATGTCTTGCACGGATTTCAAACAGAAAAGCTCCGTTCAACTCGGTCCCATTTTATAGCGGTGTCAGTCAGTCAGTCAGTCAGTTACTCTCACCGTCAGTCACTCTGTCAGTCACTCGGTCAGTCACTCTGTCAGTAAGATAGTCAGTCACTCTGTCAGTCAGTCAGTCACTCTGTCAGTCAGTCAGTCAGTTAGTCAGTTAGTCACTGTCAGTCAGTTAGTCAGTTAGTCACTGTCAGTCAGTCACTGTCAGTCACTCTGTCAGTCAATCAGTCACTCTGTCAGTCAGTCAGTCAGTCAGTCACTCTGTCAGTCAGTCACTGTCAGTCAGTCAGTCCCTTTGTCAGTCAGTTAGTCAGTTAGTCACTGCCAGTCAGTCAGTCAGTCAGTCAGTTAGTTAGTCACTGTCAGTCAGTCAGTCAGTTAGTTAGTCACTGTCAGTCAGTCAGTCACTGTCAGTCACTCAGTCAGTCAGTCACTCTGTCAGTCAGTCAGTTAGTCACTGTCAGTCACTCAGTCAGCCAGTCAGTCACTCTGTCAGTCAGTCAGTTAGTCAGTCAGTCACTGTCAGTCAGTCAGTCAGTCACTCTGTCAGTCAGTCAGTCACTCTGTCCATCAGTCAGTTAGTCACTGTCAGTCAGTCAGACAGTCACTCAGATAGTCACTCTGTCAGTTAGACAGTCAGTCAGTTAGTCAAAGTCAGTCAGTCAGACAGTCACTCAGACAGTCACTCTGTCAGTCAGACAGTCAGTCAGTCACTCTGTCAGTCAGTCAGTCACTCTGTCAGTCAGTCAGTCTGTCAGTTAGTCACTGTCAGTCAGTCAGTCAGTCACTCTGTCAGTCAGTCACTCTGTCCATCAGTCCGTCAGTCAGTTAGTCACTGTCAGTCAGTCAGTCAGTCAGTCTGTCAGTCAGACAGTCACTCTGTCAGTCAGTCAGTCAGACAGTCACTCTGTAAGTCAGTCAGACAGTCACTCAGTCAGTCACTCTGTCAGTGAGTCAGTTAGTCACTCTGTCCGTCAGTCATTCAGTCAGTCAGTCAGTCTGTCAGTCAGACAGTCACTCTGTCAGTCAGTCAGTCAGACAGTCACTCTGTAAGTCAGTCAGACAGTCACTCAGTCAGTCACTCTGTCAGTGAGTCAGTTAGTCACTCTGTCCGTCACTCTGTCAGTCACTCTGTCAGCCACTCTGTCAGTCAGTCATTAAGTTAGTCACTGTCAGTCAGTCAGTCACTGTCAGTCACTCTGTCCGTCAGTCAGTCAGTCACTCTGTCCGTCAGCCAGTCAGTCACTCTGTCAGTCACTCTGTCAGTCACTTTGTCAGTCAGTCAGACAGTCAGTCAGTCAGTCAGTCACTCTGTCAGTCAGTCAGTCAGTCACTCTGTCCGTCAGTCATTCAGTCACTCTGTCAGTCACTCTGTCAGTCACTCTGTCAGTCAGTCACTCTGTCCGTCAGTCAGTTAGTCACTGTCAGTCACTCTGTCCGTCAGTCAGTTAGTCACTGTCAGTCACTCAGTCAGTCAGTCAGCCAGTCAGTCACTCTGTCAGTCAGTCAGTCAGTTAGTCACTGTCAGTCTGTCAGTCAGTCAGACAGTCACTCTGTCAGTCAGTCAGTCAGTCACTCTGTCCGTCAGTCAGTTAGTCACTGTCAGTCAGTCAGTCACTCTGTCCATCAGTCAGTCCGTCAGTCAGTCAGTCACTATGTCAGTCACTCTGTCAGTCAGTCTGTCAGTCACTCTGTCAGTCACTTTGTCAGTCAGTCAGACAGTCAGTCAGTCAGTCAGACAGTCACTCTGTCAGTCAGTCAGTCACTCTGTCAGTCAGTCAGTCAGTCACTCTGTCAGTCAGTCCAGTCACTCTGTCCGTCAGTCAGTTAGTCACTGTCAGTCAGTCAGTCAGTCACTCTGTCAGTCAGTCAGACAGTCACTCTGTCAGTCAGTCAGTTAGTCACTGTCAGTCAGCCAGTCAGACAGTCACTCAGACAGTCACTCTGTCAGTCAGACAGTCAGTCAGTTAGTCAAAGTCAGTCAGTCAGACAGTCAGTCACTCTGTCAGTCAGTAAATCTATCAGTCAGTCAGTCAGTCAGTCACTCTGTCAGTCAGTCAGTCAGTCAGTCAGTCAGTCTGTCAGTCACTGTCAGTCAGTCAGTCAGTCACTGTCAGTCAGTCAGTCACTCTGTCAGTCAGTCAGTCACTCTGTCTGTCAGTCAGTTAGTCACTGTCAGTCACTCTGTCAGTCAGTCAGACAGTCACTCTGTCAGTCAGTCAGTCAGTCACTCTGTCTGTCAGTCAGTCAGTCAGTCAGTCACTCTGTCAGTCAGTCATTCAGTCACTCTGTCAGTCACTCTGTCAGTCACTCTGTCAGTCAGTCACTCTGTCCGTCAGTCAGTTAGTCACTGTCAGTCAGCCAGTCAGACAGTCACTCTGTCAGTCAGTCAGTCAGTCACTCTGTCCGTCAGTCAGTTAGTCACTGTCAGTCAGTCTGTCAGTCAGACAGTCACTCTGTCAGTCAGTCAGACAGTCACTCTGTCAGTCACTCTGTCTGTGAGTCAGTTAGTCACTGTCAGTCACTCTGTCCGTCAGTCAGTTAGTCACTGTCAGTCACTCAGTCAGTCAGTCAGCCAGTCAGTCAGTTAGTCACTGTCAGTCAGTCAGTCTGTCAGTCAGTCAGTCAGTCAGTCACTCTGTCCGTCAGTCAGTTAGTCACTGTCAGTCAGTCAGTCAGACAGTCACTCTGTCAGTCAGTCAGACAGTCACTCTGTCAGTCAGTCAGACAGTCATTCTGTCAGTCACTCTGTCAGTCAGTCAGACAGTCACTCTGTCAGTGAGTCAGTTAGTCACTGTCAGTCACTCTGTCCGTCAGTCAGTTAGTCATTGTCAGTCACTCAGTCAGTCAGTCAGCCAGTCAGTCACTCTGTCAGTCAGTCAGTCAGTTAGTCACTGTCAGTCAGTCTGTCAGTCAGTCAGTCAGTCAGTCACTCACTCACTCTGTCAGTCAGTCAGTCACTCTGTCCGTCAGTCAGTTAGTCACTGTTAGTCAGTCAGTCAGCCAGTCAGACAGTCACTCAGACAGTCACTCTGTCAGTCAGACAGTCAGTCAGTTAGTCAAAGTCAGTCAGTCAGTCAGTCAGACAGTCAGTCACTCTGTCAGTCAGTAAATCTATCAGTCAGTCAGTCAGTCACTCTGTCAGTCAGTCAGTTAGTCACTGTCAGTCACTCTGTCCGTCAGTCAGTTAGTCATTGTCAGTCACTCAGTCAGTCAGTCAGCCAGTCAGTCACTCTGTCAGTCAGTCAGTCAGTTAGTCACTGTCAGTCAGTCTGTCAGTCAGTCAGTCAGTCAGTCACTCTGTCAGTCAGTCAGTCACTCTGTCCGTCAGTCAGTTAGTCACTGTCAGTCAGTCAGCCAGTCAGACAGTCACTCAGACAGTCACTCTGTCAGTCAGACAGTCAGTCAGTTAGTCAAAGTCAGTCAGTCAGACAGTCAGTCACTCTGTCAGTCAGTAAATCTATCAGTCAGTCAGTCAGTCACTCTGTCAGTCAGTCAGTCAGTCTGTCAGTCACTCTGTCAGCCAGTCAGTCACTCTGTCAGTCAGTCAGTCAGTCAGTCACTGTCAGTCAGTCAGTCAGTCACTCTGTCAGTCAGTCGGTCACTCTGTCCGTCAGTCAGTTAGTCACTGTCAGTCAGTCAGCCAGTCAGACAGTCACTCTGTCAGTCAGTCAGTCAGTCACTCTGTCCGTCAGTCAGTTAGTCACTGTCAGTCAGTCAGTCAGACAGTCACTCTGTCAGTCAGTCAGACAGTCACTCTGTCAGTCAGACAGTCAGTCAGTCAGACAGTCACTCTGTCAGTCACTCTGTCAGTCAGTCAGACAGTCAGTCAGTCACTCACTCTGTCTGTCAGTCAGTCAGTCAGTCACTCTGTCAGTCAGTCAGTCAGTCAGTCACTCTGTCAGTCAGTCACTCTGTCCGTCAGTCAGTTAGTCACTGTCAGTCAGTCAGTCAGACAGTCACTCTGTCAGTCAGTCAGTCAGTCACTCTGTCCGTCAGTCAGTTAGTCACTGTCAGTCAGTCAGTCAGTCAGACAGTCACTCTGTCAGTCAGTCAGACAGTCACTCTGTCAGTCAGACAGTCAGTCAGTCAGACAGTCACTCTGTCAGTCACTTTGTCAGTCAGTCAGACAGTCAGTCAGTCAGTCAGTCAGTCACTCTGTCTGTCAGTCAGTCAGTCAGTCACTCTGTCAGTCAGTCAGTCAGTCACTCTGTCCGTCAGTCATTCAGTCACTCTGTCAGTCACTCTGTCAGTCAGTCACTCTGTCCGTCAGTCAGTTAGTCACTGTCAGTCAGAAAGTCAGTTAGTCACTGTCAGTCACTCAGTCAGTCAGTCAGTCACTCACTCACTCTGTCAGTCAGTCAGTCACTCTGTCCGTCAGTCAGTTAGTCACTGTCAGTCAGTCCAGTCAGCCAGTCAGACAGTCACTCAGACAGTCACTCTGTCAGTCAGACAGTCAGTCAGTTAGTCAAAGTCAGTCAGTCAGTCAGACAGTCAGTCACTCTGTCAGTCAGTAAATCTATCAGTCAGTCAGTCAGTCACTCTGTCAGTCAGTCAGTTAGTCACTGTCAGTCACTCTGTCCGTCAGTCAGTTAGTCATTGTCAGTCACTCAGTCAGTCAGTCAGCCAGTCAGTCACTCTGTCAGTCAGTCAGTCAGTCAGTTAGTCACTGTCAGTCAGTCAGCCAGTCAGACAGTCACTCAGACAGTCACTCTGTCAGTCAGACAGTCAGTCAGTTAGTCAAAGTCAGTCAGTCAGACAGTCAGTCACTCTGTCAGTCAGTAAATCTATCAGTCAGTCAGTCAGTCACTCTGTCAGTCAGTCAGTCAGTCTGTCAGTCACTCTGTCAGCCAGTCAGTCACTCTGTCAGTCAGTCAGTCAGTCAGTCACTGTCAGTCAGTCAGTCAGTCACTCTGTCAGTCAGTCGGTCACTCTGTCCGTCAATCAGTTAGTCACTGTCAGTCAGTCAGTCAGACAGTCACTCTGTCAGTCAGTCAGACAGTCACTCTGTCAGTCAGACAGTCAGTCAGTCAGACAGTCACTCTGTCAGTCACTTTGTCAGTCAGTCAGACAGTCAGTCAGTCAGTCAGTCAGTCACTCTGTCTGTCAGTCAGTCAGTCAGTCACTCTGTCAGTCAGTCAGTCAGTCACTCTGCCCGTCAGTCATTCAGTCACTCTGTCAGTCACTCTGTCAGTCAGTCACTCTGTCCGTCAGTCAGTTAGTCACTGTCAGTCACTCTGTCCGTCAGTCAGTTGGTCACTGTCAGTCACTCAGTCAGTCAGTCAGTCAGCCAGTCAGTCACTCTGTCAGTCAGTGAGTCAGTTAGTCACTGTCAGTCAGACAGTCACTCTGTCAGTCAGTCAGTCAGTCACTCTGTCCGTCAGTCATTTAGTCACTGTCAGTCAGTCAGTCACTCTGTCCGTCAGTCAGTCCGTCAGTCAGTCACTATGTCAGTCACTCTGTCAGTCAGTCTGTCAGTCACTCTGTCAGTCACTTTGTCAGTCAGTCAGACAGTCACTCTGTCAGTCAGTCAGTCACTCTGTCAGTCAGTCAGACAGTCACTCTGTCAGTCAGTCAGTTAGTCACTGTCAGTCAGCCAGTCAGACAGTCACTCAGACAGTCACTCTGTCAGTCAGACAGTCAGTCAGTTAGTCACTGTCAGTCACTCAGTCAGTCAGTCAGCCAGTCAGTCAGTTAGTCACTGTCAGTCAGTCAGTCTGTCAGTCAGTCAGTCAGTCAGTCACTCTGTCCGTCAGTCAGTTAGTCACTGTCAGTCAGTCAGTCAGACAGTCACTCTGTCAGTCAGTCAGACAGTCACTCTGTCAGTCAGTCAGACAGTCATTCTGTCAGTCACTCTGTCAGTCAGTCAGACAGTCACTCTGTCAGTGAGTCAGTTAGTCACTGTCAGTCACTCTGTCCGTCAGTCAGTTAGTCATTGTCAGTCACTCAGTCAGTCAGTCAGCCAGTCAGTCACTCTGTCAGTCAGTCAGTCAGTTAGTCACTGTCAGTCAGTCTGTCAGTCAGTCAGTCAGTCACTCACTCACTCTGTCAGTCAGTCAGTCACTCTGTCCGTCAGTCAGTTAGTCACTGTTAGTCAGTCAGTCAGCCAGTCAGACAGTCACTCAGACAGTCACTCTGTCAGTCAGACAGTCAGTCAGTTAGTCAAAGTCAGTCAGTCAGTCAGTCAGACAGTCAGTCACTCTGTCAGTCAGTAAATCTATCAGTCAGTCAGTCAGTCACTCTGTCAGTCAGTCAGTTAGTCACTGTCAGTCACTCTGTCCGTCAGTCAGTTAGTCATTGTCAGTCACTCAGTCAGTCAGTCAGCCAGTCAGTCACTCTGTCAGTCAGTCAGTCAGTTAGTCACTGTCAGTCAGTCTGTCAGTCAGTCAGTCAGTCAGTCACTCTGTCAGTCAGTCAGTCACTCTGTCCATCAGTCAGTTAGTCACTGTCAGTCAGTCAGCCAGTCAGACAGTCACTCAGACAGTCACTCTGTCAGTCAGACAGTCAGTCAGTTAGTCAAAGTCAGTCAGTCAGACAGTCAGTCACTCTGTCAGTCAGTAAATCTATCAGTCAGTCAGTCAGTCACTCTGTCAGTCAGTCAGTCAGTCTGTCAGTCACTCTGTCAGCCAGTCAGTCACTCTGTCAGTCAGTCAGTCAGTCAGTCACTGTCAGTCAGTCAGTCAGTCACTCTGTCAGTCAGTCGGTCACTCTGTCCGTCAGTCAGTTAGTCACTGTCAGTCAGTCAGCCAGTCAGACAGTCACTCTGTCAGTCAGTCAGTCAGTCACTCTGTCCGTCAGTCAGTTAGTCACTGTCAGTCAGTCAGTCAGACAGTCACTCTGTCAGTCAGTCAGACAGTCACTCTGTCAGTCAGACAGTCAGTCAGTCAGACAGTCACTCTGTCAGTCACTCTGTCAGTCAGTCAGACAGTCAGTCAGTCACTCACTCTGTCTGTCAGTCAGTCAGTCAGTCACTCTGTCAGTCAGTCAGTCAGTCAGTCACTCTGTCAGTCAGTCACTCTGTCCGTCAGTCAGTTAGTCACTGTCAGTCAGTCAGTCAGACAGTCACTCTGTCAGTCAGTCAGTCAGTCACTCTGTCCGTCAGTCAGTTAGTCACTGTCAGTCAGTCAGTCAGACAGTCACTCTGTCAGTCAGTCAGACAGTCACTCTGTCAGTCAGACAGTCAGTCAGTCAGACAGTCACTCTGTCAGTCACTTTGTCAGTCAGTCAGACAGTCAGTCAGTCAGTCAGTCAGTCACTCTGTCTGTCAGTCAGTCAGTCAGTCACTCTGTCAGTCAGTCAGTCAGTCACTCTGTCCGTCAGTCATTCAGTCACTCTGTCAGTCACTCTGTCAGTCAGTCACTCTGTCCGTCAGTCAGTTAGTCACTGTCAGTCACTCTGTCCGTCAGTCAGTTAGTCACTGTCAGTCACTCAGTCAGTCAGTCAGTCACTCACTCACTCTGTCAGTCAGTCAGTCACTCTGTCCGTCAGTCAGTTAGTCACTGTCAGTCAGTCAGTCAGCCAGTCAGACAGTCACTCAGACAGTCACTCTGTCAGTCAGACAGTCAGTCAGTTAGTCAAAGTCAGTCAGTCAGTCAGTCAGACAGTCAGTCACTCTGTCAGTCAGTAAATCTATCAGTCAGTCAGTCAGTCACTCTGTCAGTCAGTCAGTTAGTCACTGTCAGTCACTCTGTCCGTCAGTCAGTTAGTCATTGTCAGTCACTCAGTCAGTCAGTCAGCCAGTCAGTCACTCTGTCAGTCAGTCAGTCAGTCAGTTAGTCACTGTCAGTCAGTCAGCCAGTCAGACAGTCACTCAGACAGTCACTCTGTCAGTCAGACAGTCAGTCAGTTAGTCAAAGTCAGTCAGTCAGACAGTCAGTCACTCTGTCAGTCAGTAAATCTATCAGTCAGTCAGTCAGTCACTCTGTCAGTCAGTCAGTCAGTCTGTCAGTCACTCTGTCAGCCAGTCAGTCACTCTGTCAGTCAGTCAGTCAGTCAGTCACTGTCAGTCAGTCAGTCAGTCACTCTGTCAGTCAGTCGGTCACTCTGTCCGTCAATCAGTTAGTCACTGTCAGTCAGTCAGTCAGACAGTCACTCTGTCAGTCAGTCAGACAGTCACTCTGTCAGTCAGACAGTCAGTCAGTCAGACAGTCACTCTGTCAGTCACTTTGTCAGTCAGTCAGACAGTCAGTCAGTCAGTCAGTCAGTCACTCTGTCTGTCAGTCAGTCAGTCAGTCACTCTGTCAGTCAGTCAGTCAGTCACTCTGTCCGTCAGTCATTCCAGTCACTCTGTCAGTCACTCTGTCAGTCAGTCACTCTGTCCGTCAGTCAGTTAGTCACTGTCAGTCACTCTGTCCGTCAGTCAGTTAGTCACTGTCAGTCACTCAGTCAGTCAGTCAGTCAGCCAGTCAGTCACTCTGTCAGTCAGTGAGTCAGTTAGTCACTGTCAGTCAGACAGTCACTCTGTCAGTCAGTCAGTCAGTCACTCTGTCCGTCAGTCATTTAGTCACTGTCAGTCAGTCAGTCACTCTGTCCGTCAGTCAGTCCGTCAGTCAGTCACTATGTCAGTCACTCTGTCAGTCAGTCTGTCAGTCACTCTGTCAGTCACTTTGTCAGTCAGTCAGACAGTCACTCTGTCAGTCAGTCAGTCACTCTGTCAGTCAGTCAGACAGTCACTCTGTCAGTCAGTCAGTTAGTCACTGTCAGTCAGCCAGTCAGACAGTCACTCAGACAGTCACTCTGTCAGTCAGACAGTCAGTCAGTTAGTCAAAGTCAGTCAGTCAGTCAGACAGTCAGTCACTCTGTCAGTCAGTAAATCTATCAGTCAGTCAGTCAGTCACTCTGTCAGTCAGTCAGTCAGTCTGTCAGTCACTCTGTCAGTCAGTCACTGTCAGTCAGTCAGTCACTCTGTCAGTCAGTCAGTCACTCTGTCAGTCAATCAGTCACTCTGTCAGTCAGTCAGTCAGTCACTCTGTCAGTCAGTCACTGTCAGTCAGTCAGTCCTTTGTCAGTCAGTTAGTCAGTTAGTCACTGTCAGTCAGTCAGTCAGTCAGTCAGTTAGTTAGTCACTGTCAGTCAGTCAGTCAGTTAGTTAGTCACTGTCAGTCAGTCAGTCACTGTCAGTCACTCAGTCAGTCAGTCACTCTGTCAGTCAGTCAGTTAGTCACTGTCAGTCACTCAGTCAGCCAGTCAGTCACTCTGTCAGTCAGTCAGTTAGTCAGTCAGTCACTGTCAGTCAGTCAGTCAGTCACTCTGTCAGTCAGTCAGTCACTCTGTCCATCAGTCAGTTAGTCACTGTCAGTCAGTCAGTCAGTCAGACAGTCACTCAGATAGTCACTCTGTCAGTTAGACAGTCAGTCAGTTAGTCAAAGTCAGTCAGTCAGACAGTCACTCAGACAGTCACTCTGTCAGTCAGACAGTCAGTCAGTCACTCTGTCAGTCAGTCAGTCACTCTGTCAGTCAGTCAGTCTGTCAGTTAGTCACTGTCAGTCAGTCAGTCACTCTGTCAGTCAGTCACTCTGTCCATCAGTCCGTCAGTCAGTTAGTCACTGTCAGTCAGTCAGTCAGTCAGTCTGTCAGTCAGACAGTCACTCTGTCAGTCAGTCAGTCAGACAGTCACTCTGTAAGTCAGTCAGACAGTCACTCAGTCAGTCACTCTGTCAGTGAGTCAGTTAGTCACTCTGTCCGTCAGTCATTCAGTCAGTCAGTCAGTCTGTCAGTCAGACAGTCACTCTGTCAGTCAGTCAGTCAGACAGTCACTCTGTAAGTCAGTCAGACAGTCACTCAGTCAGTCACTCTGTCAGTGAGTCAGTTAGTCACTCTGTCCGTCACTCTGTCAGTCACTCTGTCAGCCACTCTGTCAGTCAGTCATTAAGTTAGTCACTGTCAGTCAGTCAGTCACTGTCAGTCACTCTGTCCGTCAGTCAGTCAGTCACTCTGTCCGTCAGCCAGTCAGTCACTCTGTCAGTCACTCTGTCAGTCAGTCTGTCAGTCACTCTGTCAGTCACTTTGTCAGTCAGTCAGACAGTCAGTCAGTCAGTCAGTCACTCTGTCTGTCAGTCAGTCAGTCAGTCACTCTGTCAGTCAGTCAGTCAGTCACTCTGTCCGTCAGTCATTCAGTCACTCTGTCAGTCACTCTGTCAGTCAGTCACTCTGTCCGTCAGTCAGTTAGTCACTGTCAGACAGTCACTCTGTCAGTCACTCTGTCAGTCAGTCAGACAGTCAGTCAGTCACTCACTCTGTCTGTCAGTCAGTCAGTCAGTCACTCTGTCAGTCAGTCAGTCAGTCACTCTGTCAGTCAGTCACTCTGTCCGTCAGTCAGTTAGTCACTGTCAGTCAGTCAGTCAGACAGTCACTCTGTCAGTCAGTCAGTCAGTCACTCTGTCCGTCAGTCAGTTAGTCACTGTCAGTCAGTCAGTCAGACAGTCACTCTGTCAGTCAGTCTGTCAGTCACTCTGTCAGTCAGACAGTCAGTCAGTCAGACAGTCACTCTGTCAGTCACTTTGTCAGTCAGTCAGACAGTCAGTCAGTCAGTCAGTCACTCTGTCTGTCAGTCAGTCAGTCAGTCACTCTGTCAGTCAGTCAGTCAGTCACTCTGTCCGTCAGTCATTCAGTCACTCTGTCAGTCACTCTGTCAGTCAGTCACTCTGTCCGTCAGTCAGTTAGTCACTGTCAGTCACTCTGTCCGTCAGTCAGTTAGTCACTGTCAGTCACTCAGTCAGTCAGTCAGTCACTCACTCACTCTGTCAGTCAGTCAGTCACTCTGTCCGTCAGTCAGTTAGTCACTGTCAGTCAGTCAGTCAGCCAGTCAGACAGTCACTCAGACAGTCACTCTGTCAGTCAGACAGTCAGTCAGTTAGTCAAAGTCAGTCAGTCAGTCAGTCAGACAGTCAGTCACTCTGTCAGTCAGTAAATCTATCAGTCAGTCAGTCAGTCACTCTGTCAGTCAGTCAGTTAGTCACTGTCAGTCACTCTGTCCGTCAGTCAGTTAGTCATTGTCAGTCACTCAGTCAGTCAGTCAGCCAGTCAGTCACTCTGTCAGTCAGTCAGTCAGTCAGTTAGTCACTGTCAGTCAGTCTGTCAGTCAGTCAGTCAGTCAGTCACTCTGTCAGTCAGTCAGTCACTCTGTCCGTCAGTCAGTTAGTCACTGTCAGTCAGTCAGCCAGTCAGACAGTCACTCAGACAGTCACTCTGTCAGTCAGACAGTCAGTCAGTTAGTCAAAGTCAGTCAGTCAGACAGTCAGTCACTCTGTCAGTCAGTAAATCTATCAGTCAGTCAGTCAGTCACTCTGTCAGTCAGTCAGTCAGTCTGTCAGTCACTCTGTCAGCCAGTCAGTCACTCTGTCAGTCAGTCAGTCAGTCAGTCAGTCACTGTCAGCCAGTCAGTCAGTCACTCTGTCAGTCAGTCGGTCACTCTGTCCGTCAGTCAGTTAGTCACTGTCAGTCAGTCAGTCAGACAGTCACTCTGTCAGTCAGTCAGACAGTCACTCTGTCAGTCAGACAGTCAGTCAGTCAGACAGTCACTCTGTCAGTCACTTTGTCAGTCAGTCAGACAGTCAGTCAGTCAGTCAGTCACTCTGTCTGTCAGTCAGTCAGTCAGTCACTCTGTCAGTCAGTCAGTCAGTCTCTGTCCGTCAGTCATTCAGTCACTCTGTCAGTCACTCTGTCAGTCAGTCACTCTGTCCGTCAGTCAGTTAGTCACTGTCAGTCACTCTGTCCGTCAGTCAGTTAGTCACTGTCAGTCACTCAGTCAGTCAGTCAGTCAGCCAGTCAGTCACTCTGTCAGTCAGTGAGTCAGTTAGTCACTGTCAGTCAGACAGTCACTCTGTCAGTCAGTCAGTCAGTCAGTCACTCTGTCCGTCAGTCAGTTAGTCACTGTCAGTCAGTCAGTCACTCTGTCCGTCAGTCAGTCCGTCAGTCAGTCACTATGTCAGTCACTCTGTCAGTCAGTCTGTCAGTCACTCTGTCAGTCACTTTGTCAGTCAGTCAGACAGTCACTCTGTCAGTCAGTCAGTCACTCTGTCAGTCAGTCAGACAGTCACTCTGTCAGTCAGTCAGTTAGTCACTGTCAGTCACTCTGTCCGTCAGTCAGTTAGTCACTGTCAGTCACTCTGTCAGTCAGTCAGTCAGTCACTCTGTCCGTCAGTCAGTTAGTCACTGTCAGTCAGTCAGTCAGACAGTCACTCTGTCAGTCAGTCAGACAGTCACTCTGTCAGTCAGACAGTCAGTCAGTCTGTCAGTCAGACAGTCAGTCAGTCAGACAGTCACTCTGTCAGTCACTCTGTCAGTCAGTCAGTCAGTTAGTCACTGTCAGTCAGTCAGTCAGTCAGTCAGTCAGTTAGTTAGTCACTGTCAGTCAGTCAGTCAGTTAGTCACTGTCAGTCAGTTAGTCACTGTCAGTCAGTCACTGTCAGTCACTCTGTCAGCCAGTCAGTCACTCTGTCAGTCAGTCAGTCAGTTCGTCACTGTCAGTCAGTCTGTCAGTCAGTCAGTCAGTCACTCTGTCCGTCAGTCAGTCCGTCAGTCAGTCACTATGTCAGTCACTCTGTCAGTCAGTCTGTCAGTCACTCTGTCAGTCACTTTGTCAGTCAGTCAGTCAGTCACTCTGTCAGTCAGTCAGTCACTCTGTCAGTCAGTCAGACAGTCACTCTGTCAGTCAGTCAGTTAGTCACTGTCAGTCACTCTGTCCGTCAGTCAGTTAGTCACTGTCAGTCACTCTGTCAGTCAGTCAGTCAGTCACTCTGTCCGTCAGTCAGTTAGTCACTGTCAGTCAGTCAGTCAGACAGTCACTCTGTCAGTCAGTCAGACAGTCACTCTGTCAGTCAGACAGTCAGTCAGTCAGACAGTCACTCTGTCAGTCACTTTGTCAGTCAGTCAGACAGTCAGTCAGTCAGTCAGTCAGTCACTCTGTCTGTCAGTCAGTCAGTCAGTCACTCTGTCAGTCAGTCAGTCAGTCACTCTGTCCGTCAGTCATTCAGTCACTCTGTCAGTCACTCTGTCAGTCAGTCACTCTGTCCGTCAGTCAGTTAGTCACTGTCAGTCACTCTGTCCGTCAGTCAGTTAGTCACTGTCAGTCACTCAGTCAGTCAGTCAGTCACTCACTCACTCTGTCAGTCAGTCAGTCACTCTGTCCGTCAGTCAGTTAGTCACTGTCAGTCAGTCAGTCAGCCAGTCAGACAGTCACTCAGACAGTCACTCTGTCAGTCAGACAGTCAGTCAGTTAGTCAAAGTCAGTCAGTCAGTCAGACAGTCAGTCACTCTGTCAGTCAGTAAATCTATCAGTCAGTCAGTCAGTCACTCTGTCAGTCAGTCAGTTAGTCACTGTCAGTCACTCTGTCCGTCAGTCAGTTAGTCATTGTCAGTCACTCAGTCAGTCAGTCAGCCAGTCAGTCACTCTGTCAGTCAGTCAGTCAGTCAGTTAGTCACTGTCAGTCAGTCAGCCAGTCAGACAGTCACTCAGACAGTCACTCTGTCAGTCAGACAGTCAGTCAGTTAGTCAAAGTCAGTCAGTCAGACAGTCAGTCACTCTGTCAGTCAGTAAATCTATCAGTCAGTCAGTCAGTCACTCTGTCAGTCAGTCAGTCAGTCTGTCAGTCACTCTGTCAGCCAGTCAGTCACTCTGTCAGTCAGTCAGTCAGTCAGTCACTGTCAGTCAGTCAGTCAGTCACTCTGTCAGTCAGTCGGTCACTCTGTCCGTCAATCAGTTAGTCACTGTCAGTCAGTCAGTCAGACAGTCACTCTGTCAGTCAGTCAGACAGTCACTCTGTCAGTCAGACAGTCAGTCAGTCAGACAGTCACTCTGTCAGTCACTTTGTCAGTCAGTCAGACAGTCAGTCAGTCAGTCAGTCAGTCACTCTGTCTGTCAGTCAGTCAGTCAGTCACTCTGTCAGTCAGTCAGTCAGTCACTCTGTCCGTCAGTCATTCAGTCACTCTGTCAGTCACTCTGTCAGTCAGTCACTCTGTCCGTCAGTCAGTTAGTCACTGTCAGTCACTCTGTCCGTCAGTCAGTTAGTCACTGTCAGTCACTCAGTCAGTCAGTCAGTCAGCCAGTCAGTCACTCTGTCAGTCAGTGAGTCAGTTAGTCACTGTCAGTCAGACAGTCACTCTGTCAGTCAGTCAGTCAGTCACTCTGTCCGTCAGTCATTTAGTCACTGTCAGTCAGTCAGTCACTCTGTCCGTCAGTCAGTCCGTCAGTCAGTCACTATGTCAGTCACTCTGTCAGTCAGTCTGTCAGTCACTCTGTCAGTCACTTTGTCAGTCAGTCAGACAGTCACTCTGTCAGTCAGTCAGTCACTCTGTCAGTCAGTCAGACAGTCACTCTGTCAGTCAGTCAGTTAGTCACTGTCAGTCAGCCAGTCAGACAGTCACTCCAGACAGTCACTCTGTCAGTCAGACAGTCAGTCAGTTAGTCAAAGTCAGTCAGTCAGTCAGACAGTCAGTCACTCTGTCAGTCAGTAAATCTATCAGTCAGTCAGTCAGTCACTCTGTCAGTCAGTCAGTCAGTCTGTCAGTCACTCTGTCAGTCAGTCACTGTCAGTCAGTCAGTCACTCTGTCAGTCAGTCAGTCACTCTGTCAGTCAATCAGTCACTCTGTCAGTCAGTCAGTCAGTCACTCTGTCAGTCAGTCACTGTCAGTCAGTCAGTCCCTTTGTCAGTCAGTTAGTCAGTTAGTCACTGTCAGTCAGTCAGTCAGTCAGTCAGTTAGTTAGTCACTGTCAGTCAGTCAGTCAGTTAGTTAGTCACTGTCAGTCAGTCAGTCACTGTCAGTCACTCAGTCAGTCAGTCACTCTGTCAGTCAGTCAGTTAGTCACTGTCAGTCACTCAGTCAGCCAGTCAGTCACTCTGTCAGTCAGTCAGTTAGTCAGTCAGTCACTGTCAGTCAGTCAGTCAGTCACTCTGTCAGTCAGTCAGTCACTCTGTCCATCAGTCAGTTAGTCACTGTCAGTCAGTCAGTCAGTCAGACAGTCACTCAGATAGTCACTCTGTCAGTTAGACAGTCAGTCAGTTAGTCAAAGTCAGTCAGTCAGACAGTCACTCAGACAGTCACTCTGTCAGTCAGACAGTCAGTCAGTCACTCTGTCAGTCAGTCAGTCACTCTGTCAGTCAGTCAGTCTGTCAGTTAGTCACTGTCAGTCAGTCAGTCAGTCACTCTGTCAGTCAGTCACTCTGTCCATCAGTCCGTCAGTCAGTTAGTCACTGTCAGTCAGTCAGTCAGTCAGTCTGTCAGTCAGACAGTCACTCTGTCAGTCAGTCAGTCAGACAGTCACTCTGTAAGTCAGTCAGACAGTCACTCCAGTCAGTCACTCTGTCAGTGAGTCAGTTAGTCACTCTGTCCGTCAGTCATTCAGTCAGTCAGTCAGTCTGTCAGTCAGACAGTCACTCTGTCAGTCAGTCAGTCAGACAGTCACTCTGTAAGTCAGTCAGACAGTCACTCAGTCAGTCACTCTGTCAGTGAGTCAGTTAGTCACTCTGTCCGTCACTCTGTCAGTCACTCTGTCAGCCACTCTGTCAGTCAGTCATTAAGTTAGTCACTGTCAGTCAGTCAGTCACTGTCAGTCACTCTGTCCGTCAGTCAGTCAGTCACTCTGTCCGTCAGCCAGTCAGTCACTCTGTCAGTCACTCTGTCAGTCAGTCTGTCAGTCACTCTGTCAGTCACTTTGTCAGTCAGTCAGACAGTCAGTCAGTCAGTCAGTCACTCTGTCAGTCAGTCAGTCAGTCACTCTGTCCGTCAGTCATTCAGTCACTCTGTCAGTCACTCTGTCAGTCACTCTGTCAGTCAGTCACTCTGTCCGTCAGTCAGTTAGTCACTGTCAGTCACTCTGTCCGTCAGTCAGTTAGTCACTGTCAGTCACTCAGTCAGTCAGTCAGCCAGTCAGTCACTCTGTCAGTCAGTCAGTCAGTTAGTCACTGTCAGTCTGTCAGTCAGTCAGACAGTCACTCTGTCAGTCAGTCAGTCAGTCACTCTGTCCGTCAGTCAGTTAGTCACTGTCAGTCAGTCAGTCACTCTGTCCATCAGTCAGTCCGTCAGTCAGTCAGTCACTATGTCAGTCACTCTGTCAGTCAGTCTGTCAGTCACTCTGTCAGTCAGACAGTCAGTCAGTCAGACAGTCACTCTGTCAGTCACTTTGTCAGTCAGTCAGACAGTCAGTCAGTCAGTCAGTCACTCTGTCTGTCAGTCAGTCAGTCAGTCACTCTGTCAGTCAGTCAGTCAGTCACTCTGTCCGTCAGTCATTCAGTCACTCTGTCAGTCACTCTGTCAGTCAGTCACTCTGTCCGTCAGTCAGTTAGTCACTGTCAGACAGTCACTCTGTCAGTCACTCTGTCAGTCAGTCAGACAGTCAGTCAGTCACTCACTCTGTCTGTCAGTCAGTCAGTCAGTCACTCTGTCAGTCAGTCAGTCAGTCACTCTGTCAGTCAGTCACTCTGTCCGTCAGTCAGTTAGTCACTGTCAGTCAGTCAGTCAGACAGTCACTCTGTCAGTCAGTCAGTCAGTCACTCTGTCCGTCAGTCAGTTAGTCACTGTCAGTCAGTCAGCCAGTCAGACAGTCACTCAGACAGTCACTCTGTCAGTCAGACAGTCAGTCAGTTAGTCAAAGTCAGTCAGTCAGACAGTCAGTCACTCTGTCAGTCAGTAAATCTATCAGTCAGTCAGTCAGTCACTCTGTCAGTCAGTCAGTCAGTCTGTCAGTCACTCTGTCAGCCAGTCAGTCACTCTGTCAGTCAGTCAGTCAGTCAGTCACTGTCAGCCAGTCAGTCAGTCACTCTGTCAGTCAGTCGGTCACTCTGTCCGTCAGTCAGTTAGTCACTGTCAGTCAGTCAGTCAGACAGTCACTCTGTCAGTCAGTCAGACAGTCACTCTGTCAGTCAGACAGTCAGTCAGTCAGACAGTCACTCTGTCAGTCACTTTGTCAGTCAGTCAGACAGTCAGTCAGTCAGTCAGTCACTCTGTCTGTCAGTCAGTCAGTCAGTCACTCTGTCAGTCAGTCAGTCAGTCACTCTGTCCGTCAGTCATTCAGTCACTCTGTCAGTCACTCTGTCAGTCAGTCACTCTGTCCGTCAGTCAGTTAGTCACTGTCAGTCACTCTGTCCGTCAGTCAGTTAGTCACTGTCAGTCACTCAGTCAGTCAGTCAGTCAGCCAGTCAGTCACTCTGTCAGTCAGTGAGTCAGTTAGTCACTGTCAGTCAGACAGTCACTCTGTCAGTCAGTCAGTCAGTCAGTCACTCTGTCCGTCAGTCAGTTAGTCACTGTCAGTCAGTCAGTCACTCTGTCCGTCAGTCAGTCCGTCAGTCAGTCACTATGTCAGTCACTCTGTCAGTCAGTCTGTCAGTCACTCTGTCAGTCACTTTGTCAGTCAGTCAGACAGTCACTCTGTCAGTCAGTCAGTCACTCTGTCAGTCAGTCAGACAGTCACTCTGTCAGTCAGTCAGTTAGTCACTGTCAGTCACTCTGTCCGTCAGTCAGTTAGTCACTGTCAGTCACTCTGTCAGTCAGTCAGTCAGTCACTCTGTCCGTCAGTCAGTTAGTCACTGTCAGTCAGTCAGTCAGACAGTCACTCTGTCAGTCAGTCAGACAGTCACTCTGTCAGTCAGACAGTCAGTCAGTCTGTCAGTCAGACAGTCAGTCAGTCAGACAGTCACTCTGTCAGTCACTCTGTCAGTCAGTCAGTCAGTTAGTCACTGTCAGTCAGTCAGTCAGTCAGTCAGTCAGTTAGTTAGTCACTGTCAGTCAGTCAGTCAGTTAGTCACTGTCAGTCAGTTAGTCACTGTCAGTCAGTCACTGTCAGTCACTCTGTCAGCCAGTCAGTCACTCTGTCAGTCAGTCAGTCAGTTCGTCACTGTCAGTCAGTCTGTCAGTCAGTCAGTCAGTCACTCTGTCAGTCAGTCACTCTGTCCGTCAGTCAGTTAGTCACTGTCAGTCAGCCAGTCAGACAGTCACTCTGTCAGTCAGTCCGTCAGTCAGTCAGACAGTTACTCTGTCAGTCAGTCAGACAGTCACTCTGTCAGTCAGTCCGTCAGTCAGTCAGACAGTCACTCTGTCAGTCAGACAGTCACTCTGTCAGTCACTCTGTCAGTCAGACAGTCAGTCAGTGAGTCACTCTGTCAGTCAGTCAGTCAGTCACTCTCTCAGTCAGTCAGTCAGTCACTCTGTCCGTCAGTCCGTCAGTCAGTTAGTCACTGTCAGTCAGTCAGTCAGTCAGTCAGTCACTCTGTCAGTCAGTCAGTCAGTCAGTCAGTTAGTCACTCAGTCAGTCTGTCAGTCAGTCAGTCACTCTGTCAGTCAGTCACTCTGTCCATCAGTCAGTTAGTCACTGTCAGTCACTCTGACAGTCACTCTGTCAGTCAGTCTCTCTGTCAGTCAGTCAGCCAGTCACTCTGTCAGCCAGTCAGTCAGTCAGTTAGTCACTCAGTCAGTCACTCTGTCAGTCAGTCAGTCACTCTGTCCATCAGTCAGTTAGTCACTGTCAGTCACTCTGACAGTCACTTTGTCAGTCAGTCAGACAGTCAGTCAGTCAGTCTGTCAGCCTGTCAGTCAGTCAGTCAGTCAGTCACTCTGTCAGCCAGTCAGCCAGTCACTCTGTCAGTCACTCTGTCAGTCACTCTGTCAGTCACTCTGTCAGTCACTCTTTCAGTCAGTCGGTCACTCTGTCAGTCACTCTGTCAGTCACTCTGTGTTCAGATCAGAATGTTATTCTCGAGCCGCTGGACTTTTTGGAGGTTTTGATGAATGTGTTTCTATTCACATACTATTAATTTAATTAAATACATTTCAATTCAAGGGACTTTATTGACATTGTGAAATGTGTGTTAACATTGCCAAAGCAGGTGAAGTAGACAATAAACAAAGTGAAATAAACAATATAAATGAACAGATTTGGATAATTAGTGGGTATTGTCCTAATTCTGCTCTGCGTGCATTATTTGGTGTTTTACGTTGTACACAGAGGATATTTTTGCAGAAGTCTTGGTTGGTGGCGGACCCCAGACCTCACAACCATAAAGGGCAATGGGTTCTAGAACTAATCTTGCTGCTGTGGAATTCTGAAAGTATCCACACTTTTTCCTCATCAATCTACACACAATACCCCATAATGACAAAGCAAAAACAGTTTTTTAAAAACATTTTTGCAAATGTATTGCAAATAAAAACTGGTATCACATTTACGTAAGTATTCGTACCCTTTACTCAGTACTTTGTAAAGCACGTTTGGCAGCAATGGGTTCTATAACTGATTTAAGTATTTTTAGCCAGATCCTAATTGGTATGTTGAATTTTATGTTCCTTTTGATGGCATAGAATGCCCTTCTTGCCTTGTCTCTCAGATCGTTCACAGCTTTGTGGAAGTTACCTGTGGCACTGATGTTTAGGCCAAGGTATGTGTAGTTTTTTTTGTGTGCTCTAGGGAAACGGTGTCTAGATGGTATTTGTGGTCCTGGTGACTGGACCTTTTTTGGAACACCATTATCTTACTGATATTTACTGTCAGGGCCCAGGTCTGGCAGAATCTGTGCAGGAGATCTAGGTGCTGCTGTAGGCCCTCCTTTGTTGGGGAAAGAAGCACCAGATCATCAGCAAACAGTAAACATTTGACTTCAGATTCTAGTAGGATGAGGCTGGGTGCTGTAGACTCTTCTAGTGCCCTCGCTAATTCGTTGATATATATGTTGAAGAGGGTGGGGCTTAAGCTGCATCCCTGTCTCATCCCACGGCCCCGTGGGAAGAAATGTGTGTGTTTTTTGCCTATTTTAACCACACACTTGTTGTTTGTGTACATGGATTTTATAATGTTTGACCCCCAACACACCACTTTCCATCAATTTGTATAGCAGACCCTCATGACAAATTGAGTCAAAGGCTTTTTTGATATCAACAAAGCATGAGATGACTTTGCGTTTGGTTTGGTTTGTTTGTTTGTTTGTCAATTAGGGTGTGTAGGGTGAATACATGGTCTGTTGTACGGTAATTTGGTAAAAAGCCAATTGGACATTTGCTCAGTACATTGTTTTCACTGAGGAAATGTACGAGTCTGCTGTTAATGATAATGCAGAGGATTTTCCCAAGGTTTCTGTTGACGCATATCCCACAGTAGTTATTGGGGTCAAATTTGTCTCCACTTTTGTGTATTGGGGTGATCAGTCCTTGGTTCCAAATACTGGGGAAGATGCCAGGCCTAAGGATGATGTTAAAGAGTTTTAGTATAGCCAATTGGAATTTGTTGTCTGTATATTTGATAATTTCATTGAGGATACCATCAACACCAAAGGCTTTTTTGGGTTGGAGGGTTTGTATTTTGTCCTGTAGCTCATTCAAGGTAATTGGAGAATCCAGTGGGTTCTGGTAGTCTTTAATAGTTGATTCTAAGATTTGTATTTGATCCTGTATATGTTTTTGCTCTTTGTTCTTTGTTATAGGGCCAAAAAGATTGGAGAAGTGGTTTACCCATACATCTCCATTTTGGATAGATAATTCTTCGTGTTGTTGTTTGTTTAGTGTTTTCCAATTTTCCCAGAAGTGGTTAGTGTCTATGGATTCTTCAATTACATTGAGCTGATTTCTGACGTGCTGTTCCTTCTTTTTCCGTAGTGTATTTCTGTATTGTTTCAGTGATTCACCATAGTGAAGGCTTAGGCTCAGGTTTTCTGGGTCTCTATGTTTTTGGTTGGACAGGTTTCTCAATTTCTTTCTTAGATTTTTGCATTCTTCATCAAACCATTTGTCATTGTTGTTCATTTTCTTCGGTTTTCCATTTGAGATTTTTAGATTTGATAGGGAAGCTGAGAGGTCAAATATACTGTTAAGATTTTCTACTGCTAAGTTTACACCTTCACTATTACAGTGAAATGTTTTACCCAGGAAATTGTCTAAAAGGGATTGAATTTGTTGTTGCCTAATTGTTTTTTGATAGGTTTCCAAGCTGCATTCCTTCCATCTGTATCATTTCTTAATGTTACTCAGTTCCTTTGGCTTTGATGCCTCATGATTGAGTATTGCTCTGTTCAAGTAGACTGTGGTTTTGCTGTGATTTGATAGGGGTGTCAGTGGGCTGACTGTGAACGCTCTGAGAGACTCTGGGTTGAGGTCAGTGATAAAGTAGTCTACAGTACTACTGCCAAGAGATGAGCTATATGTGTACCTACCATAGGAGTCCCCTCGAAGCCTACCATTGACTATGTACATACCCAGCATGCGACAGAGCTGCAGGAGTTGTGACCCGTTTTTGTTGGTTATGTTGTTGTTGTTGTGTCTAGGGGGGCATATGGGGGAGGGAATGCTGTCACCTCCAGGCAGGTGTTTGTCCCCCTGTGTGCTGAGGGTGCCAGGTTCTTGTCCAGTTCTGGCATGTAGGTCACCACAGACTAGTACATGTCTCTGGACCTGGAAATGATTGATTTCCCCTCCAGGATGGAGAAGCTGTCTTCATTAAAGTATGGCGATTCTAGTGGGGGGATATACTGTAGGTAACACACAGGAGGTCATTTTTCTCTGTTAAGATCATTTCCTTTTTAATTTCTAGCCAAATGTAAAATGTTCCTGTTTTGATTAATTTAACGGAGTGAGTTAGGTCTGCTCTATACCAAATTAGCATATCCCCCTGAGTCTTTTCCTGTTTCTCTCTGTGCTGCCTCGTGCCTGGGCATCATAAAGTATTCAGACCGCTTGGTTGTCTAGCAATCGATCAACAACCAATTTGATATGAATCATTTTAAAAAGAAAAATGGCCAAGGTATTAAAGACTCACTGCTGGAATTGCTGCCAAAGGTCCTTCTACAAAGTATTGACTCAGAACACTTTAAGTAAATTATATATTTCTGTATTTGATTTTCAATAAATTTGTCGAAAAGCATGTTTTCACTTGTTTCATTATGGGGTATTGTGTGTAGATGGGTGGAAAAGATATATTTAATCCATTTTGAATTAAGGCTTTAACACAACAAAACATGGAATAGGTGAAAGGGTATGAGTACTTTATGAAGGCAAAAAGTACTCAAAGATGGAAGACAGGCAAGATCAGGTGGGACCATTCTACCCAATGAGAGGGCAGATAACGCGTGACTAAGATGTTTTTCTTAAAGTTGCAGAATGCCACTTGGATCAGCACATTTGTAACAACCTAAACATTACTCTCTATTTGATTAATAAGCTTCAGGTAATTTGACACTCTTTCATAGACCTCCATGCAAAAGGTAATCCTGTCTCTACAGATAGTGATGAGGAGGTAAACCTGTCTCTACAGATAGTGATGAGGAGGTAATGCTGTCTCTACAGATAGTGATGAGGAGGTAATCCTCTCTACAGATAGTGATGAGGAGGTAATGCTGTCTCTACAGATAGTGATGAGGAGGTAATGCTGTCTCTACAGATAGTGATGAGGAGGTAATGCTGTCTCTACAGATAGTGATGAGGAGGTAATGCTGTCTCTACAGATAGTATTGAGGAGGTAATCCTCTCTCTACAGATAGTGATGAGGAGGTAATGCTGTCTCTACAGATAGTGATGAGGAGGTAATCCTCTCTCTACAGATAGTGATGAGGAGGTAATGCTGTCTCTACAGATAGTGATGAGGAGGTAATGCTGTCTCTACAGATAGTGATGAGGAGGTAATGCTGTCTCTACAGATAGTGATGAGGAGGTAATGCTGTCTCTACAGATAGTATTGAGGAGGTAATCCTCTCTCTACAGATAGTGATGAGGAGGTAATGCTGTCTCTACAGATAGTGATGAGGAGGTAATCCTCTCTCTTCAGAGAGTGATGAAGAGGTAAACCTCTCTCTTCAGAGAGTGATGGGGAGGTAATCCTCTCTCTTCAGATAGTGATGGGGAGGTAAACCTCTCTCTTCAGATAGTGATGAGGAGGTAATCCTCTCACTTCAGATAGTGATGAGGAGGTAATCCTCTCTCTTTAGATAGTGATGGCGAGGTAAACCTCTCTCTTCAGATAGTGATGAGGCAATCCTGTCTCTTCAGATAGTGATGAGGAGGTAATCCTCTCTCTTCAGATAGTTTTAGTGATGAGGTAATCCTCTCTCTTCAGATAGTGATGGTGATGGGGAGGTAAACCACTCTCTTCAGATAGTGATAAGGTGGAAATCCTCTCTCTTCAGATAGTGATGGTGATGTGGCGGTAATCCTCTCCCTTCAGATAGTGATGAGGTAATCCTCTCTCTTCAGATAGTGATGGTAATGAGGAGGTAATCCTCTCTCTTCAGATAGTGATGAGGAGGTAAACCTCTCTCTTCAGCTAGTTTTAGTGATGAGGAGGTAATCCTCTCTCTTCAGATAGTGATGAGGAGGCAAACCTCTCTCTTCAGATAGTGATGGGTAGGGAATCCTCTCTCTTCAGATAGTTTTAGTGATGAGGTCATCCTCTCTCTTCAGATAGTGATTTGGAGGTAATCCTCTCTCTTCAGATAGTGATGGGGAGGATACCCTGTCTCTTCAGATAGTGATGGGGAGGTAATCCTCTCTCTTCAGATATTGATGAGGAGGTAATCCTGTTTCTACAGATAGTGATGAGGAGGTAAACCTGTCTCTACAGATAGTGATGAGGAGGTAATGCTGTCTCTACCGATAGCAATGAGGAGGTAATGCTGTCTCTACAGATAGTGATGTGGAGGTAATCCTGTCTCTACAGATAGTGATGGGGAGGTAATCCTCTGTCTTCAGATAGTGATGAGGAGGTAATGCTGTCTCTACAGATAGTGATGAGGAGGTAACCCTGTCTCTACAGATAGTGATGGGGAGGTAATCCTCTGTCTTCAGATAGTGATGAGGAGGTAATGCTGTCTCTTCAGATAGTTTTAGTGATGAGGAGGTAATCATCACTCTTCAGATAGTGATGAGGAGGTAATCCTGTCTCTTCAGATAGTGATGGGGAGGTAATCCTCTCTCTTTAGATAGTGATGAGGTAATCCTGTCTCTTCTGATGGTGATGGGGAGGTAATCCTCTCTTTTCAGATAGTGATGAGGAGGTAATACTCTCTCTTCAGCTAGTTTTAGTGATGAGGTAATCCTCTCTCTTCAGATAGTTTTAGTGATGAGGTAATCCTCTCTCTTCAGATAGTGATGGTGATGGGGAGGTAATCCTCCCTCTTCAGAGAGTGATGAGGAGGTAATCCTCCCTCTTCAGATAGTGATGAGGAGGTAATCCTCTCTCTCTTCAGATAGTGATGAGGAGGTAATCCTGTCTCTTCAGATAGTGACGGTGAGGTAATCCTCTCTCTTCAGATAGTGATGGGGAGGTAATCCTCTCTCTTCAGATCGCGATGAGGAGGTATTCCTGTCTCTTCACATAGTGATGAGGAGGTAATCCTGTCTCTTCAGATAGTGACGGTGAGGTAATCCTCTCTCTTCAGATAGTGATGAGGAGGTAATCCTGTCTCTTCAGATAGTGATGGGGAGGTAAACCTCTCTCTTTAGATAGTGATGAGGTAATCCTGTCTCTTCTGATGGTGATGGGGAGGTAATCCTCTCTCTTCAGATAGTGATGAGGAGGTAATCCTCTCTCTTCAGCTAGTTTTAGTGATGAGGTAATCCTCTCTCTTCAGATAGTTTTAGTGATGAGGTAATCCTCTCTCTTCAGATAGTGATGGTGATGGGGAGGTAAACCACTCTCTTCAGATAGTGATAAGGTGGAAATCCTCTCTCTTCAGATAGTGATGGTGATGTGGCGGTAATCCTCTGTCTTCAGATAGTGATGAGGAGGTAATCCTCTCTCTTCAGATAGTGATGGGTAGGTAATCCTCTCTCTTCAGATAGTTTTAGTGATGAGGTAATCCTCTCTCTTCAGATAGTGATGAGGAGGCAATCCTCTCTCTCTTCAGATAGTGATGGGGAGGATATCCTGTCTCTTCAGATAGTGATGAGGAGGTAAACCTGTCTCTACAGATAGTGATGAGGAGGTAATGCTGTCTCTACAGATAGTGATGAGGAGGTAATCCTGTCTCTTTAGATAGTGATGGTGATGGGGAGGTAATCCTCTCTCTTCAGATAGTAATGGTGAGGTAATCCTCTCTCTTCAGATCGCGATGAGGAGGTATTCCTGTCTCTTCACATAGTGATGAGCAGGTAATCCTGTCTCTTCTGATGGTGATGGGGAGGTAATCCTCTCTCTTCAGATAGTGATGAGGAGGTAAACCACTCTCTTCAGATAGTGATGAGGAGGTAATCCTCTCTCTTCAGATAGTTTTAGTGATGAGGTAATCCTCTCTCTTCTGATAGTGATGGTGATGGGGAGGTAAACCACTCTCTTCAGATAGTGATAAGGTGGAAATCCTCTCTCTTCAGATAGTGATGAGGAGGTAATCCTCTCTCTTGTCTCTGAGACAATTACAATTTTCCTAAGTCCCTCTTTGTGGCTCCTAACTACACGACTGAACAGTAGTGACAAAACTAGGGCCTGTTGGACCTGCCTTGTTGATAGTCCTGTTAAGAATGCAGAGTAGCTCTTTATTATGGACAGACTTCTCCCCTCATCTTGGCTACTACTGCATCATCATATGTTTTGGCCATGACAGTTTACAATCCAGGGTTACTCCAAGCAGTTTAGTCTCCTCAATTTGTTAGATTTCCCCATTATTCATTACAAGATTTAGTTGTGGTTTTGGGTTTAGTGAATGTTTTGTACCAAATAGAATGCTTTTAGGTTTAGAAATATTTAGGACTAACTTATTCCTTGCTACCCATTACGAATCTAACTTCAGCTCTTTGTTAAGTGTTGCAGTCATTTCAGTCGCTGTAGTGTCTGACATGTATAGTGTTCAGTCAAGTGTTACTTGAAGCCAGTGGCATGTCGTTAGTAAAAATTGAAAAAAGTAAGGGACCTAGACAGCTGCCCAGGGAAATTCCTGATTCAACCTACACCCTATGTGATCTGTTAGACAGGTCACTCTTTATTATAGCAGGGAGTGTAAAGCCATAACACATACGTTTTTCCAGCAGCGATAATGTCAAAAGCCGCACTGAAGTCGTGAGTCGTGTCCTCCTACTCCTCTTCAGAGAGGTGAACAGAACATTCAGG
Source organism: Oncorhynchus tshawytscha (assembly GCF_018296145.1). Classification (NCBI taxonomy): domain Eukaryota; kingdom Metazoa; phylum Chordata; class Actinopteri; order Salmoniformes; family Salmonidae; genus Oncorhynchus; species Oncorhynchus tshawytscha. The sequence goes on along the minus strand of NC_056449.1, from coordinate 40,180,161 downwards.
GTTATCTCTGAGGATCCCAAACCTGCAGATGTCTGAGCCGTGTCCTCCTACTCCTCTTCAGAGAGGTGAACAGAACATTCAGGGTTATCTCTGAGGACCCCAAACCTGCAGATGTCTGAGTCGTGTCCTCCTACTCCTCTTCAGAGAGGTGAACAGAACATTCAGGGTTATCTCTGAGGATCCCAAACCTGCAGATGTCTGAGTCGTGTCCTCCTACTCCTCTTCAGAGAGGTTAACAGAACATTCAGGGTTATCTCTGAGGATCCCAAACCTGCAGATGTCTGAGTCGTGTCCTCCTACTCCTCTTCAGAGAGGTTAACAGAACATTCAGGGTTATCTCTGAGGATCCCGAACCTGCAGATGTCTGAGTCGTGTCCTCCTACTCCTCTTCAGAGAGGTGAACAGAACTTTCAGGGTTATCTCTGAGGATCCCAAACCTGCAGATGTCTGAGTCGTGTCCTCCTACTCCTCTTCAGAGAGGTGAACAGAACATTCAGGGTTATCTCTGAGGACCCCAAACCTGCAGATGTCTGAATCGTGTCCTCCTACTCCTCTTCAGAGAGGTGAACAGAACATTCAGGGTTATCTCTGAGGACCCCAAAGCTGCAGATGTCTGAATCGTGTCCTCCTACTCCTCTTCAGAGAGGTGAACAGAACATTCAGGGTTATCTCTGAGGACCCCAAACCTGCAGATGTCTGAATCGTGTTCCCCTGCTCCTCTAACACTTATAGACCTGTATGGAGGGTCTCCTGCTATGTTAATTCCATGACCCCCAACAGAGGTCATCTCACCCTCTTCATGTGAAGAAAAAAGAAAGATCCCTGATTCCAGAAGAGGGAGAAAGAAGGGGAATGAGAGGAATGAAATGATATCATCTGTTCTTATTTTACCTTTTGTCTAGCGAGCGGCACGTGGAGGAAAATGATCTTCTCACTGAGTTATTTGCAGAACTGGGTTCTGTGTAATTGTATTCCAGCCCCTCCGCCTCGACACACACACAACGAAGACTGTGTTCAAGGTCCCTCCGCCTCGACACACACACAACGAAGACTGTGTTCAAGGTCCCTCCGCCTCGACACACACACAACGACTGTGTTCAAGGTCCCTCCGCCTCGACACACACCCTCCGCCTCGACACACGGAAGACTGTGTTCAAGGTCCCTCCGCCTCGACACACACACAACGAAGACTGTGTTCACCCTCCGCCTCGACACACACACAAGGTCCCCTCCGCCTCGACACACACACCGCCTCCGCCTCGACACACACACAACGAAGACTGTGTTCAAGGTCCCTCCGCCTCGACACACACACGAAGACTGTGTTCAAGGCCCCTCCGCCTCGACACACACACAACGAAGACTGTGTTCAAGGTCCCTCCACCTCGACACACACACAACGAAGACTGTGTTCAAGGTCCCTCCGCCTCGACACACACACAACGAAGACTGTGTTCAAGGTCCCTCCGCCTCGACACACACACAACGAAGACTGTGTTCAAGGTCCCTCCACCTCACACACACACACGAAGACTGTGTTCAAGGCCCCTCCACCTCGACACACACACAACAAAGACTGTGTTCAAGGTCCCTCCACCTCGACACACACACAACAAAGACTGTGACTGTGTTCAAGGTCCCTCCACCTCGACACACACACAACGAAGACTGTGTTCAAGGCCCCTCCGCCTCGACACACACACAACGAAGACTGTGTTCAACGCCACGCTGCGTTGGGGCTAGGGTCCCGGGGCAGAGGGGAGGAAGAGGAGGGGTGGGGGGGTGAAGACATGGACAGATGCATGTGAATTTAGGTAATGGTGTTAGATTTTAGCGCCTGCTTTCCTTGGTCTGTTAGCCCAGCCGGCTGGTCTCAGTGTGTAGAGATAGTGTTAATTAATCTGTTTGCTTTTCTTTAAACCTCTAACCAACGAAGCCCTCCAGCTCTAGACGAGCCGTACGCACGGAGGAACACCGTCTAAATCCAACATTTGTTAAACAAATTACTCACATGTGTTATCCACTGAAGAGAGAGAAAGCGAGATAGTCAGAGAGAGATAGGAGGAGATAGAGAGATTGATGGCGAGAGAGAGAACGATAGGTGGAGAGAAAGATAGGTGTAAAGAGACAGAAAGGTCGGTGGAGAGAGAGAGAGATAGGTGGAGAGAGAGAAATATAGGTGGAGAGAGAGAGAGATAGGTTGAGAGAGACCCATATTTATGCTTATTTATTTTCCCTTGTGTACTTTAACCATTTATACATTGTTACAAAACTGTATACATACATAATATGACATTTGTAATGTCTTTATTGTTTTGAAACTTCTGTATGTTTACTGTTAATTTTTATTGTTTATTTCACTTTTGTATATTATCTACCTCACTTGCTTTGGCAATGTTGACACGTTTCCCATGCCAATAAAGCCCCTTGAAATTAATTGAATTGAGAGAGAGAAAGAGAGATAGGGCAAGAGATGGAGGTCAAGAGCATCATCCACAGAGTTCTACACTCTGCAAGGAAAGGACCTCCCAAATGGCATCATATTCCTATACAGTATAGTGCACTACCCTCTGGGCCCTGGTCTAAAGTAGTGACCTACCCTCTGGGCCCTGGTCTAAAGTAGTGACCTACCCTCTGGGCCCTGGTCTAAAGTAGTGCACTAACCCTCTGGGCCCTGGTCTAAAGTAGTGACCTACCCTCTGGGGCCTGGTCTAAAGTAGTGACCTACCCTCTGGGCCCTGGTCTAAAGTAGTGCACTACCCCTCTGGGCCCTGGTCTAAAGTAGTGACCTACCCTCTGGGCCCTGGTCTAAAGTAGTGACCTACCCTCTGGGCCCTGGTCTAATGTAGTGACCTACCCTCTGGGCCCTGGTCTAAAGTAGTGCACTACCCCTCTGGGCCCTGGTCTAAAGTAGTGACCTACCCTCTGGGCCCTGGTCTAAAGTAGTGACCTACCCTCTGGGGCCTGGTCTAAAGTGGTGCACTAACCCTCTGGGCCCTGGTCTAAAGTAGTGACCTACCCTCTGGGCCCTGGTCTAAAGTAGTGCACTAACCCTCTGGGCCCTGGTCTAAAGTAGTGACCTACCCTCTGGGCCCTGGTCTAAAGTAGTGACCTACCCTCTGGGCCCTGGTCTAAAGTAGTGACCTACCCTCTGGGCCCTGGTCTAAAGTAGTGCACTACCCCTCTGGGCCCTGGTCTAAAGTAGTGCACTACCCCTCTGGGCCCTGGTCTAAAGTAGTGCACTACCCTCTGGGCCCTGGTCAAAAGTAGTGACCTTCCCTCTGGGCCCTGGTCTAAAGTAGTGACCTACCCTCTGGGCCCTGGTCTAAAGTAGTGCACTACCCCTCTGGGCCCTGGTCTAAAGTAGTGCACTACCCCTCTGGGCCCTGGTCGAAAGTAGTGCACTACCCCTCTGGGCCCTGGTCTAAAGTAGTGCACTACCCCTCTGGGCCCTGGTCTAAAGTAGTGCACTACCCCTCTGGGCCCTGGTCTAAAGTAGTGCACTACCCCTCTGGGCCCTGGTCTAAAGTAGTGCACTACCCATCTGGGCCCTGGTCTAAAGTAGTGACCTACCCTCTGGGCCCTGGTCTAAATCAGTGACCTACCTTCTGGGCCCTGGTCTAAAGTAGTGCACTACCCCTCTGGGCCCTGGTCTAAAGTAGTGACCTAACCCTCTGGGCCCTGGTCTAAATCAGTGACCTACCCTCTGGGCCCTGGTCTAAATCAGTGACCTACCCTCTGGGCCCTGGTCTAAAGTAGCGCGGGCCCTGGTTTAAAGTAGTGACCTACCCTCTGGGCCCTGGTTTAAAGTAGTGACACTACCCTCTGGGCCCTGGTTTAAAGTAGTGCACTACCCCTCTGGGCCCTGGTTTAAAGTAGTGCACTACCCCTCTGGGCCCTGGTTTAAAGTAGTGGGCCCTGGTCTACATTACCCCTCTGGGCCCTGGTCTAAAGTAGTGACCTACCCTCTGGGCCCTGGTCTAAAGTAGTGACATTACCCCCTCTGGGCCCTGGTCTAAAGTAGTGACCTACCCTCTGGGCCCTGGTCTAAAGTAGTGACCTACCCTCTGGGCCCTGGTCTAAAGTAGTGACCTACCCTCTGGGCCCTGGTCTAAAGTAGTGACCTACCCTCTGGGCCCTGGTCTAAAGCAGTGAACTATAAAGAAAATAGGGTTTTAGGCACAGGCCTAGATCAAATAAAATATAATTTAATTCGTCACATGGGCTGAATACAACACCTTACAGTGAAATGCTGACTTATGAGCCCCTAACCAACAATGCAGTTAAAAAAAATATGGATAGAAGAAGAACTAAAAGTACCAAGTAATTAAAGAGCAGCAGTAAAATAACAATAGTGAGGCTATATACAGGGGGTACCGGTACAGAGTCAATGTGGAGACTATATACAGGGGGTACTGGTACAGAGTCAATGTGGAGGCTATATACAGGGGGGTACAGAGTACCGGTACAGAGTCAATGTGGAGGTTATATACTATATACAGGGGGGTACCGGTACAGAGTCAATGTGGAGGCTATATACAGGGGTCACCGGTACAGAGTCAATGTGGAGGCTATATACAGGGGTACTGGTACAGAGTCAATGTGGAGGCTATATACAGGGGTACAGAGTCAATGTGGAGGTTATATACAGGGGGTCAGAGTCGGTACAGAGTCAATGTGGAGGCTATATACAGGGTATTACGGTACAGAGTCAATGTGGAGGTTATATACAGGGGTACTACGGTACAGAGTCAATGTGGAGGCTATATACAGGGGTACCGGTACAGAGTCAATGTGGAGGCTATATACAGGGAGTCACCGGTACAGAGTCAATGTGGAGGCTATATACAGGGTATTACGGTACAGAGTCAATGTGGAGGTTATATACAGGGTATCAATAGGTACAGAGTCAATGTGGAGGCTATATACAGGGGTACCGGTACAGAGTCAATGTGGAGGCTATATACAGGGGTCACCGGTACAGAGTCAATGTGGAGGCTATATACAGGGGTCACCGGTACAGAGTCAATGTGGAGGCTATATACAGGGGGTACCGGTACAGAGTCAATGTGGAGGTTATATACAGAGTCAATGGGAGGCTACCGGTACAGAGTCAATGTGGAGGCTATATACAGGGGGTAGAGTCAATGTGGAGGCTATATACAGGGGGTACTGGTACAGAGTCAATGTGGAGGTTATATACAGGGGGTACAGAGTCAATGTGGAGGTATATACAGAGTCAGAGTGTGGAGGCTATATACAGGGGTACTGGGTACAGAGTCAATGTGGAGGCTATATACAGGGTGTTACAATGGGAGGCTATATACAGGGGGTACAGAGAGTCAATGTGGAGGCTATATACAGGGGGTACCGGTACAGAGTCAATGTGGAGGCTATATACAGGGGTGTACCGGTACAGAGTCAATATGGAGGCTATATACAGGGGTACCGGTACAGAGTCAATGTGGAGGCTATATACAGGGGGTACCGGTACAGAGTCAATGTGGAGGTTATATACAGGGGTACCGGTACAGAGTCAATGTGGAGGCTATATACAGGGGGTACCGGTACAGAGTCAATGTGGAGGCTATATACAGGGGGTACCGGTACAGAGTCAATGTGGAGGCTATATACAGGGGGTACCGGTACAGAGTCAATGTGGAGGTTATATACAGGGGGCACCTGTTGAGGTAATATGTACATGTAGGTAGAGTTATTAAAGTGACTGTGCACAGATGACAACAACAGAGAGTAGCAGCGGTGTAAAAGGGGGGACAATGCAAATAGTCTGGGTAGCCATTTGATTAGATGTTCAGGAGTCTTATGGCTTGGCGGGGTAGAAGCTGTTTAGAAGCTTCTTCGACCTAGACTTGGCTCTCCGGTACCGCTTGCCGTGCGGTAGCAGAGAGAACAGTCTGACTAGGGTGTCTGGAGTCTTTGACCATTTCTAGGGCCTTCCTCTGACACCGCTTGGTATAGAGGTCCTGGATGGCAGGAAGCTTGGCCCCGGTGATGTACCGGGCTGTTCGCACTACCCTCTGTAGTGCCTTGCCGTCAGAGGCCGAGCAGTTGCCATACCAGGCAGTGATGCAACCAACCAGTCATACTCTCGATGGGGCAGCTGTAGAACCTTTTGAGGATCTGAGGACCCATTCCAAATCTTTTCAGTCTCCTGAGGGAGAATATGTTTTGCTGTGCCCTCTGAACGACTGTCTGGGTGTGCTTGGACCATAATAGTTTGTTGGTGATGTGGACACCAAGGAACTTGAAGTTCTCACACTGTGGTGTCATCAGCAAACTTAATGATGGTGTTGGAGTCGTGCCTGGCCGTGCAGTCATGAGTGAACAGGGAGTACAGGAGGGGACTGAGCACGCACCCCGGGGGGGCCCCAGTGTTGAGGATCAGCGTGGCAGACGTGTTGTTGCCTACCCTTACCACCTGGGGGTGGCCCATCAGTAAGTCCAGGATCCAGTTGCAGAGCGAGGTGTTTAGTCCCAGGGTCCTTAGCTTAGTGATGAGCTTTGAGGGTACTATGGTGTTGAATGCTGAGCTGTAGTCAATGAATAACATACTCACATAGGTGTTCCTTTTGTCCAGGTGGGAAAGGGCTGTGTGGGGCGGCAGGTAGCCTAGTGGTTAGAGCGTTGGATTAGTAACCGAAAGTTTGCAAGATAGAATCCCTGAGCTGACAAGGTACAAGTCAGTCGTTCTGCCCCTGAATAAGGCAGTTAACCCACTGTTCCTAGGTCGTCATTGAAAATAAGAATTTGTTCTTAACTGACTTGCCTAGTTAAATAAAGGTAAAATAAATTTTAAAAATATATATTTATATAAAAAATAGAGATTGATCACACAGTCTTCTGGAACAGCTGGTGCTATCATGCATGGTCCACTGTTATTTGCCTCGAAGCGAGCATAGAAGTAGTTTAGCTCATGTGGTAGGCTTGTGTCACTGGGCAGCTCTTGGCTGTGCTTCCCTTTGTAGTCTGTAATGGTTTGCAAGCCCTGCCACATCTGACGAGCGTCAGAGCCGGTGTAGTATGATTCGATCTTAGCCCTGTATTGAAGCTTTGCCTGTTTGATGGTTCGTTGGTGGGCATAGCGGGATTTCTTATAAGCTTCCGGGTTAGAGTCCCGTTCCTTGAAAGCGGCAGCCTTTATCTCAGTGCGTATGTTGCCTGTAATCCATGGCTTCTGGTTGGGGTATGTACGTACGGTTACTGTGGGGGTGACATCATCAATGCACTTATTGATGAAGCCAATGACTGATGTGGTGTACTCCTCACTGCCATCGGAGGAATCCCGGAACATATTCCAGTCTGTGCTCACAAAGCAGTCCTGTAGCTTAGCATCTGCTTCATTTCACCACTTTTGTATTGCTTGTAAGCAGGAATCAGGAGGTTAGAATTATGGTCAGATTTGCCAAATGGAGGGTGAGGGAGAGCTTTGTACGCGTCTCTGTGTGTGGAGTTAAGGTGGTCCAGAGTTTTTTTCTCTCTGGTTACACATTTAACATGCTGATAGAAATTTGGTAAAACTGGTTTAAGTTTCCCTGCATTAAAGTCCCCGGCTCTTAGGAGCACCGCCTCTTGGCATTTTCTTGTTTGCTTATGGCTGAGTACAGCTCATTCAATGCTGTCTTGGTGGTATGTAAACAGCTACGAAAAATACAGATGAAAACTCTCTAGGTAAATAGTGTGGTCTACAGCTTATCATGAGATACTCTACCTCAGGCAAAACCTCGACACTTCCTTAGATATCGTGCACCAGCTGTTGTTTACACATAAGCATTAGTCCGCTGCCCCTCGTCTTACCAGGCGCCGCTGTTCTATCCTGTCTTACCTCGTCTTACCAGGCGCCGCTGTTCTATCCTGTCTTACCTTGTCTTACCAGACGCTGCTGTTCTATCCTGTCTTACCTTGTCTTACCAGACGCCGCTGTTCTATCCTGTCTTACCTTGTCTTACCAGGCGCCGCTGTTCTATCCTGTCTTACCTTGTCTTACCAGACGCCGCTGTTCTATCCTGTCTTACCTTGTCTTACCAGACGCCGCTGTTCTATCCTGTCTTACCTTGTCTTACCAGACGCCGCTGTTCTATCCTGTCTTACCTTGTCTTACCAGACGCCGCTGTTCTATCCTGTCTTACCTTGTCTTACCAGACGCCGCTGTTCTATCCTGTCTTACCTTGTCTTACCAGACGCCGCTGTTCTATCCTGTCTTACCTTGTCTTACCAGACGCCGCTGTTCTATCCTGTCTTACCTCGTCTTACCAGACGCCGCTGTTCTATCCTGTCTTACCTCATCTTACCAGACGCCGCTGTTCTATCCTGTCTTACCTCGTCTTACCAGACGCCGCTGTTCTATCCTGTCTTACCTCGTCTTACCAGGCGCCGCTGTTCTATCCTGATGGTACTGCGTATAACCAGCCAGCTGTATGTTGATAATGTCGGCGTTCAGCCACAACTCTGTGAAGCATAAGATATCACAGTTTTGAATGTCCTGTTGGTAGTTTAATCTTCCGCGTAGGTCATCTATTTTATTGTCCAAAGATTGCACGTTTGCTAGCAGAATGGAAGGAAGTTGGGGTTTATTCAATCGCCTATGAATTCTCAAAAGGCAGCCCGCCCTCTGGCCCCTTTTTCTCATGCAAATCACGGGGATCTGGGCCTGTTCCTGGGAGAGCACTATATCATTTGCGTCGGGCTCGTCATACTCGTGAAAGGGAAAAAGGATTCTGCCAGTCTGTGGTAAATAATTGCAGTCCTGATGTCCAGAAGTTATTTTTGGTCCACATAAGAGACAGTAGCAGCAACATTATGTACAAAATAAGTTACAAACTACGCAAATAAACCAACAAAAAACACAATCGGTTGGGGACACGGTTGGGGACATGCCTTCTTCTCCGGAGCCATTTAGGTAGGGCCTTCCATTCAGCTGGCACAGGCCTAGTTAGGGCCTTCCATTCAGCTGGCACAGGCCTAGTTAGGGCCTTCCATTCAGCTGGCACAGGCCTAGTTAGGGCCTTCCATTCAGCTGGCACAGGCCTAGTTAGGGCCTTCCATTCAGCTGGCACAGGCCTAGTTAGGGCCTTCCATTCAGCTGGCACAGGCCTAGTTAGGGCCTTCCAATTAGCTCTTTAATTAGTCAGCAAGTCAGCCAGTCAGCCAGCCAGTTAGTCAGTTAGCCAGTCCGTCATTTAGCCAATAAGCCAGACAGCCAGTCAGTTACTCAGTCAGTCTGTGTGTTAGCCAGTCAGTTAGCCAGTCAGTTAGCCAGTCAGCCAGCCACCCAGTCAGTCTGTCAGTTAGCCAGCCAGTCAGTCAGGCTGTGTGTTAGTCAGTCAGCCAGTCAGCCAGTCAGTCCATCAGTTAGCCAGCCAGTCAGTCAGCCTGTGTGTTAGCCAGTAAGCCAGCCAGCCAGTCAGCCAGCCACTCAGTCAGTCAGCCAGTCAGCCAGCCACTCAGTCAGTCAGCCAGTCAGTTAGTGACTCAGTCAGTCAGTCCATCAGTTTGCCAGTCAGCCAGCCAGCCACTCAGTCAGTCAGTCAGTCCATCAGTTAGCCAGCCAGTCAGTCAGTCTGTGTGTTAGCTAGTCTTCCAATCAACCAGCCAATCAGTCAGACAGTCCATCATTTAGCCAGTCAGCCTGTGTGTTAGCCAGTCAGCCAGTCAACCAGCCACTCAGTCAGTCAGTCCATCATTTAGCCAGTCAGCCAGTCAGTTAGCCAGTCAGCTAGTCAGCCAGCCAATCAGTCAGTCAGTCCGTCAGTTAGTCAGCCAGTCTGTGTGTTAGCCAGTCAGCCAGTCAACCAGCCACTCAGTCAGTCAGTCCATCATTTAGCCAGTCAGCCAGTCAGTTAGCCAGTCAGCCAGCCACTCAGTCAGTCAGCCAGTCAGTAAGACAGTCAGCCAGCCGGCCACTCAGTCAGTCAGTCAGCCAGCCACTCAGTCAGTCAGCCAGCTACTCAGCCAGCCAGCCACTCAGTCACTCAGTCAGTCAGTCAGTCCATCAGTTAGCCAGTCAGCCAGTTATCCAGTCAATTATCCAGCCGGCCAGTCAGTCAGTCAGCCAGCCACCCAGTCAGCCAGCCAGCCACCCAGTCAGCCAGCCAGTCAGTCAGCCAGCCAGCCAGCAAGTCAGCCAGCCACCCAGTCAGCCAGCCAGTCAGCAAGTCAGCCAGCCAGCCAGCCAGTTATCCAGTCAATTATCCGGCCAGTCAGTCAGTTAGCCAGCCAGTCAGTCAGTCAGTCCTAAAACGCTACATGACTAAGCAATGCAGGAAGTCGATATATGATGGCTGAACTGGAGCTGTGCAGAACACTGGGAGGGTGGTGATGGTGATCTTTACTGATCAGTCATCAGGATGGTCCTCTCTCACACCTCTAGCTGATGACAACACCTGTCCGTCCGTCCTTCCGTCCGTCCGTCCACAGGATTGAGGTGTGGATTACAGGTATGGTTCAGTTTCTCAATGTTTAGTGGGTCCCCTCTGTTTCTGATGTTGAAAAAGGGGAGAGAGAGACAGGGAGAGAGAGGAGAGTATGTAACTTTGTATGCATGATCCAGTGTGATGAGAAAACAGTGCTGTGAGGAGACTGTTATTGTAACTTCAACAGAACAGAGAAGAAAAAAGCAGAACAGAAGAGAACAGAACAGAGAAGAACATAATAGAGAAGAGCAGAGAAGAACAGAACACAGTAGAACAGAACAGAGCAGAACACAGTAGAACACACCGGAATAGAACAGAGCAGAACACAGTAGAACACACCGGAATAGAACAGAGCAGAACACAGTAGAACACACCGGAATAGAACAGAGCAAAACACAGTAGAACACACCAGAATAGAACAGAGCAGAACACAGTAGAACACACCGGAATAGAACAGAGCAGAACACAGTAGAACACACCGGAATAGAACAGAGCAAAACACAGTAGAACACACCGGAATAGAACAGAGCAGAACACAGTAGAACACACCGGAATAGAACAGAACAGAACAGAACAGAATAGAACAGAACAGAGCAGAACAGAACAGAGCAGAGAAGAACACAGTAGAACAGAACAGAGCAGAATAGAACAGAACACAGTAGAACACACCGGAATAGAACAGAGCAGAACACAGTAGAACACACCGGAATAGAACAGAGCAGAACACAGTAGAACACACCGGAATAGAACAGAGCAAAACACAGTAGAACACACCAGAATAGAACAGAGCAGAACACAGTAGAACACACCGGAATAGAACAGAGCAGAACACAGTACAACACACCGGAATAGAACAGAGCAAAACACAGTAGAACACACCGGAATAGAACAGAGCAGAACACAGTAGAACACACCGGAATAGAACAGAACAGAACAGAACAGAATAGAACAGAACAGAGCAGAACAGAACAGAGCAGAGAAGAACACAGTAGAACAGAACAGAGCAGAATAGAACAGAACAGAGCAGAATAGAACAGAACAGAACAGAGCAGAACAGAACAGAACAGAGCAGAACAAAGAAGAACAGAGTAGAACAGAACAGAACAGAACAGAGCAGAACAGAGAAGAACACAGTAGAACAGAACAGAACAGAGCAGAACAGAACAGAGAAGAACAGAGCAGAACAGAACAGAGCAAAGTGGAGTGGCCAGCAGTCTAAGGCACTGCATCCTAGTGCTAGAGGCATCACTACACACCATGGTTTGATTCCAGGCTGTATCACAACCGGCGGTGATTGTGAGTTCCATAGGGTGAGCAAAATTGGTCCAGCGTCGCCCAGGTTTGGCCGCGGTAGGCTGTCATTGTAAATAAAAATGTGTTATTATCTGACTTGCCTAGTTAAATAAAGGTAAAATACTAAAACAAGAGCAGAGCAGAGTAGAGCAGAGTAGATCAGAGCAGAGTAGAGTAGAACAGAGTAGAGTAGAACAGAGTAGAGTAGAACAGGGCAGAGTAGAACAGAGTAGAGTAGAGCAGACTAGATCAGAGTAGAACAGAGCAGAGTAGATCAGAGTAGAACAGAGCAGAGCAGAGCAGAACAGGGCAGAGTAGATCAGAGCAGAGTAGAACAGAGTAGATCAGAGCAGACTAGATCAGAGTAGAACAGAGCAGAGCAGAGTAGAAGAGAGCAGAGTAGAGTAGAGTAGAGCAGACTAGAAGAGAGCAGAGCAGAGTAGAGCAGAGTAGAGCAGAGTAGAGTAGAAGAGAGCAGAGCAGAGTATAACAGAGCAGAGCAGAGCAGAGCAGAAGAGAGCAGAGCAGAGTAGAGTAGAGCAGAGTAGAGTAGAGCAGAGTAGAGCAGAGCAGAGCAGAGCAGAGTAGAGCAGAGCAGAGCAGAGCAGAGTAGAGCAGAGCAGAGTAGAGCAGAGCAGAGCAGAGTAGAGCAGAGTAGAGTAGAGCAGAGCAGAGTAGAAGAGAGCAGAGCAGAGTATAACAGAGCAGAGCAGAGTATAACAGAGTAGAGCAGAGCAGAGTAGAAGAGAGCAGAGCAGAGTAGAGTAGAGCAGAGTAGAGTAGAGTAGAGCAGAGCAGAGCAGAGCAGAGCAGAGCAGAGTAGAGCAGAGTAGAGTAGAGCAGAGCAGAGTAGAAGAGAGCAGAGCAGAGCAGAGTAGAGTAGAAGAGAGCAGAGTATAACAGAGCAGAGCAGAGTATAACAGAGTAGAGCAGAGCAGAGTAGAAGAGAGCAGAGCAGAGTAGAGTAGAGTAGAGTAGAGTAGAGTAGAGCAGAGTAGAGCAGTAGAGTAGAGTAGAGTAGAGTAGAGTAGAGTAGAGTAGAGTAGAGTAGAGCAGAGTAGAGTAGAGCAGAGCAGAGTATAACAGAGTAGAGTAGAGTAGAGCAGAGTAGAGTAGAGCAGAGTAGAGTAGAGCAGAGTAGAGCAGAGCAGAGCAGAGCAGAGCAGAGCAGAGTAGAGTAGAGCAGAGCAGAGTATAACAGAGCAGAGTAGAGCAGAGTATAACAGAGCAGAGCAGAGCAGAGCAGAGTAGAGCAGAGCAGAGCAGAGTAGAGCAGAGCAGAGTAGAGCAGAGCAGAGCAGAGTAGAGTAGAGTAGAGTAGAATAGAGTATAACAGAGCAGAGCAGAGCAGAGCAGAGTATAACAGAGCAGAGCAGAGCAGAGCAGAGTATAGCAGAATAGAGTAGAGTAGAGTAGAGCAGAGCAGAGTAGAGCAGAGTATAGCAGAATAGAGTAGAGTAGAGCAGAGCAGAGTAGAGTATAACAGAGCAGAGCAGAGCAGAGCAGAGTATAGCAGAATAGAGTAGAGTAGAGCAGAGCAGAGTAGAGTATAACAGAGCAGAGCAGAGTAGAGCAGAGCAGAGCAGAGTAGAGCAGAGCAGAGCAGAGCAGAGTAGAGTAGAGTAGAGTAGAGCAGAGCAGAGCAGAGCAGAGTAGAGTAGAGTAGAGTAGAGTAGAGTAGAGTAGAGTAGAGCAGAGCAGAGCAGAGTAGAGTAGAATAGAGTATAACAGAGCAGAGCAGAGTATAGCAGAATAGAGTAGAGTAGAGTAGAGCAGAGCAGAGTAGAGCAGATTATAGCAGAATAGAGTAGAGTAGAGCAGAGCAGAGTAGAGTATAACAGAGCAGAGCAGAGCAGAGCAGAGTATAGCAGAATAGAGTAGAGTAGAGTAGAGTAGAGTAGAGTATAACAGAGCAGAGCAGAGTAGAGCAGAGCAGAGCAGAGCAGAGTAGAGCAGAGCAGAGCAGAGTAGAGTAGAGTAGAGTAGAGTAGAGTAGAGTAGAGTAGAGTAGAGCAGAGCAGAGCAGAGCAGAGTAGAGTAGAAAATAGCAACGTAGAACAGAGGAGGAATCAGGCCTGTAACAGATGGTGAAGTCCCTTTGTAGAACCCTTGGCTCCAAAACCAACCCTACCTATCTCCACAACTATTTACATGGCAAGGCAGCTGCTTCCCCCCTCCCTACCCCATCTCTCACCCCCACACCTTCTCCTTCCCCTCTCCCTCTCTCTCTGTTTCTCATTTTCTACACTGCTCTGTTTCTCATTCTCTCTCTCTCTTTTTCAATTGTATTCTCTCTCTCTCTTTCCCAGTTTAATTCTCTCTGCCTCTCTCTCTGTCTCTCTCTGTTTAATTCTCCCTGTCTCTCTCTCCCTGTTTCCCTCTCTCTGACTCTCGGAGTCTTTAGGGGGTGTTAGTGACTGTAGATGCCTGTTAGTTAGAGTCTTTAGGGGGTGTTAGTGACTGTAGATGCCTGTTAGTTAGTCTTTAGGGGGGTGTTAGTGACTGTAGATGCCTGTTAGTTAGTCTTTAGGGGGTGTTAGTGACTGTAGATGCCTGTTAGTTAGTCTTTAGGGGGTGTTAGTGACTGTAGATGCCTGTTAGTTAGTCTTTAGGGGGTGTTAGTGACTGTAGATGCCTGTTAGTTAGTCTTTAGGGGGTGGGTGTTAGTGACTGTAGATGCCTGTTAGTTAGTCTTTAGGGGGTGTTAGTGACTGTAGATGCCTGTTAGTTAGAGTCTTTGGGGGAGGGTGTTAGTGACTGTAGATGCCTGTTAGTTAGAGTCTTTGGGGGGGGAGGGTGTTAGTGACTGTAGATGCCTATAAGTTAGAGACTTGGAGGGTGTTAGTGACTGTAGATGCCTGTTACTTAGAGTCTTTAGGAGGGATGTTATTGACTGTAGCAAACAGAAAATGATAGTGCAGCTCTTTAAGGTAGAACCCTTTTGTGTTCCATGTAGAACACTCTGTGGAAAGGGTTCTACCTATAACCAAAAAGGGTTCTACCTAGAACCAAAAAGGTTTTTTCCATGGGGACAGCAGATTGAACCCATTTAGGTTCTAGAAATAACCTTTTTTTTTGTGTGTAGACAGGTTTGGCTTTGTAGCAGAACCTAACCCAGAGTTTCTCCACATTGTTTGAACCTCTTACACACCACTCAGTTTGTTTACCCTAAGCCCAACACACACACACACACACACACACACACACACACACACACACACACACACACACACACACACACACACACACACACACACACACACACACACACACACCACTCATGTTGTTTACGCTATCCCAGACACACACAGGCCCAAAATACCCTGGCCATTTATACCTGCTGATCGACTTCTGAAACATACGTAGAGTGAAAAGAATTCCCTAAACGCTATAAAGTGTTTGTTTTCTCTCCAGTGTTAAACCATGCTGCTGTATAAGTCCTGGATCTGCTAGTGGTTAAAGTCATCTGATACGTTGCCATTATTACATAATTACAACATCTCCAATCAAATCAAATCAAATTTTAATTGTCACATACGCAGAATATTACAGGTGTTGACCTGACAGTGAAATGCTTGCTTACGAGCCCCTAACCAACAATGCAGTTCTTTAAAAAAAAGAATAATAATAAGAAATAAAAGTAACAAGTAATTAAAGAGCAGCAGTAAAATAACAATAACGAGACTATATACAGGGGGTACCGGTACAGAGTCAATGTGGAGGCTATATACTAGAGGAGTGGAGGCCTAGCTCCACTCCTATTCCCCAGGCGCTCTCTTTTGACGACTTCTGTAACCGTAATAGCCTTGGTTTCATGCATGTTAACATTAGAAGCCTCCTCCCTAAGTTTGTTCTATTCACTGCGTTAGCACACTCTGCCAACCCGGATGTTCTAGCAGTGTCTGAATCCTGGTTTAGGAAGACCACCAAAAATTCGGACATTTTAATTCCAAACTACAACATTTTCAGACAAGATAAAACTGCTAAAGGGGGCGGTGTTGCAATCTACTGCAAAGATAGCCTGCAGAGTTCTGTCCTACTATCCAGGTCTGTACCCAAACAATTTGAACTTCTACTTTTAAAAATCCACCTCTCTAAAAACAAGTCTCTCACCGTTGCCGCCTGCTATAGACCACCCTCTGCCCCCAGCTGTGCTCTGGACACCATATGTGAACTGATTGCCCCCCATCTATCTTCAGAGCTCGTGCTGCTAGGTGACCTAAACTGGAACATGCTTAATTAACACCCCAGCCATCCTACAATCTAAACTTGATGCCCTCAATCTCACACAAATTATCAATGAACCTACCAGGTACCTCCCCAAAGCCTTAAACACGGGCACCCTCATAGATATCATCCTAACCAACTTGCCCTCTAAATACACCTCTGCTGTCTTCAACCAAGATCTCAGCGATCACTGCCTCATTGCCTGCATCCGTAATGGGTCAGTGGCCAAACAACCTCCACTCATCACTGTAAAACGCTCCCTGAAACACTTCAGTGAGCAGGCCTTTCTAATCGACCTGGCCGGGGTATCCTGGAAGGATATTGATCTCATCCCGTCAGCAGAGGATGCCTGGATATTTTTTTTAAAATGCCTTCCTAACCATCTTAAATACACATGCCCCATTCAAAAAATGTAGAACCAGGAACAGATATAGCCCTTGGTTCTCCCCAGATCTGACTGCCCTTAACCAACACAAAAACATCCTATGGCGTTCTGCATTAGCATCGAACAGCCCCCGTGATATGCAGCTGTTCGGGGAAGCTAGAAACCATTATACACAGGCAGTTAGAAAAGCCAAGGCTAGCTTTTTCAAGCAGAAATTTGCTTCCTGCAACACTAACTCAAAAAAGTTCTGGGACACTGTAAAGTCCATGGAGAATAAGAACACCTCCTCCCAGCTGCCCACTGCACTGAAGATAGGAAACACTGTCACCACTGATAAATCCACCATAATTGAGAATTTCAATAAGCATTTTTCTACGGCTTGCTATGCTTTCCACCTGGCTACTCCTACCCCGGTCAACAGCACTGCACCCCCAACAGTAACTCGCCCAAGCCTTCCCCATTTCTCCTTCTCCCAAATCCGTTCAGCTGATGTTCTGAAAGAGCTGCAAAATCTGGACCCCTACAAATCAGCCGGGCTAGACAATCTGGACCCTTTCTTTCTAAAATTATCTGCCGAAGTTGTTGCCACCCCTATTACTAGCCTGTTCAACCTCTCTTTCGTGTCGTCTGAGATTCCCAAAGATTGGAAAGCAGCTGCGGTCATCCCCCTCTTCAAAGGGGGGGACACTCTTGACCCAAACTGCTACAGACATATATCTATCCTACCCTGCCTTTCTAAGGTCTTCGAAAGCCAAGTCAACAAACAGATTACCGACCATTTCGAATCTCACCATACCTTCTCTGCTATGCAATCTGGTTTCAGAGCTGGTCATGGGTGCACCTCAGCCACGCTCAAGGTCCTAAACGATATCTTAGCCGCCATTGATAAGAAACATTACTGTGCAGCCGTATTCATTGATCTGGCCAAGGCTTTCGACTCTGTCAATCACCACATCCTCATCGGCAGACTCGACAGCCTTGGTTTCTCAAATGATTGCCTCGCCTGGTTCACCAACTACTTCTCTGATAGTGTTCAGTGTGTCAAATCGGAGGGTATGCTGTCCGGACCTCTGGCAGTCTCTATGGGGGTGCCACAGGGTTACATTTTTGGACCGACTCTCTTCTCTGTATACATCAATGAGGTCGCTCTTGCTGCTGGTGAGTCTCTGATCCACCTCTACGCAGACGACACCATTCTGTATACTTCTGGCCCTTCTTTGGACACTGTGTTAACAACCCTCCAGGCAAGATTCAATGCCATACAACTCTCCTTCTGTGGCCTCCAATTGCTCTTAAATACAAGTAAAACTAAATGCATGCTCTTCAACCGATCGCTACCTGCACCTACCCGCCTGTCCAACATCACTACTCTGGACGGCTCTGACTTAGAATACGTGGACAACTACAAATACTTAGGTGTCTGGTTAGACTGTAAACTCTCCTTCCAGACCCATATCAAACATCTCCAATCCAAAGTTAAATCTAGAATTGGCTTCCTATTTCGCAACAAAGCATCCTTCACTCATGCTGCCAAACATACCCTTGTAAAACTGACCATCCTACCAATCCTCGACTTTGGCTGTCATTTATAAAATAGCCTCCAACACTCTACTCAACAAATTGGATGCAGTCTATCACAGTGCAATCCGTTTCGTCACCAAAGCCCCATATACTACCCACCATTGCGACCTGTATGCTACCTGTATGCTCCTGTATGGCTGGCCCTCGCTTCATACTCGTCGCCAAACGCACTGGCTCCATGTCATCTACAAGACCCTGCTAGGTAAAGTCCCCCCTTATCTCAGCTCGCTGGTCACCATAGCATCTCCCACCTGTAGCACACGCTCCAGCAGGTATATCTCTCTAGTCACCCCCAAAACCAATTCTTTCTTTGGCCGCCTCTCCTTCCAGTTCTCTGCTGCCAATGACTGGAACGAACTACAACAATCTCTGAAACTGGAAACACTTATCTCCCTCACTAGCTTTAAGCACCAACTGTCAGAGCAGCTCACAGATTACTGCACCTGTACATAGCCCACCTATAATTTAGCCCAAACAACTACCTCTTTCCCTACTGTATTTAATTAATTAATTTATTTTGCTCCTTTGCACCCCATTATTTTTATTTCTACTTTGCACATTCTTCCATTGCAAAACTACCATTCCAGTGTTTTACTTGCTATATTGTATTTACTTTGCCACCATGGCCTTTTTTGCCTTTACCTCCCTTCTCACCTCATTTGCTCACATCGTATAAAGACTTGTTTCTACAGTATTATTGACTGTATGTTTGTTTTACTCCATGTGTAACTCTGTGTCGTTGTATGTGTCGAACTGCTTTGCTTTATCTTGGCCAGGTCGCAGTTGTAAATGAGAACTTGTTCTCAACTTGCCTACCTGGTTAAATAAAGGTGAAATAAATAAATAAATAAATATACAGGGGGTACCGGTACAGAGTCAATGTGGAGGCTATATACAGGGGGTACCGGTACAGAGCCAATGTGGAGGCTATATACAGGGGGTAACGGTACAGAGTCAATGTGAAGGCTATATACAGGGGGTACCGGTACAGAGTCAACGTGGAGGCTATATACAGGGGTACCAGTACAGAGTCAATGTGGAGGCTATATACAGGGTGTTATGGTACAGAGTCAATGTGGAGGCTATATACAGGGTATTACGGAACAGAGTCCATGTGGAGGCTATATACAGGGGGTACCGGTACAGAGTCAATGTGGAGGCTATATACAGGGGGTACCGGTACAGAGTCAAAGTGGAGGCTATATACAGGGGCGTACCGGTACAGAGTCAATGTGGAGGCTATACACAGGGGTACTGGTACAGAGTCAATGTGGAGGCTATATACAGGGGGTACCGGTACAGAGTCAATGTGGAGGTTATGTACAGGGGGTACCAGTACAGAGTCAATGTGGAGGCTATATACAGGGGGTACCGGTACAGAGTCAATGTGGAGGCTATATACAGGGGGTACCGGTACAGAGTCAATGTGGAGACTATATACAGGGGCTACCGGTACAGAGTCAATGTGGAGGCTATATACAGGGGGTACCGGTACAGAGTCAATGCGGAGGCTATATACAGGGGGTACCGGTACAGAGTCAATGCGGAGGCTATATACAGGGGGTACCGGTACAGAGTCAATGTGGAGGCTATATACAGGGTATTACGGTACAGAGTCCATGTGGAGGCTATATACAGGGGGTACCGGTACAGAGTCAATGTGGAGGCTATATACAGGGGGTACCGGTACAGAGTCAATGTGGAGACTATATACAGGGGGTACCGGTACAGAGTCAATGTGGAGGCTATATACAGGGGTACCGGTACAGAGTCAATGCGGAGGCTATATACAGGGGGTACCGGTACAGAGTCAATGCGGAGGCTATATACAGGGGGTACCGGTACAGAGTCAATGTGGAGGCTATATACAGGGTATTACGGTACAGAGTCAATGTGGAGGCTATATACAGGGGGTACCGGTACAGAGTCAATGTGGAGGCTATATACAGGGGGTACCGGTACAGAGTCAAAGTGGAGGCTATATACAGGGGCGTACCGGTACAGAGTCAATGTGGAGGCTATATACAGGGGGTACCGGTACAGAGTCAATGCGGAGGCTATATACAGGGGGTACCGGTACAGAGTCAATGCGGAGGCTATATACAGGGGTACCGGTACAGAGTCAATGTGGAGGCTATATACAGGGTATTACGGTACAGAGTCAATGTGGAGGCTATATACAGGGGGTACCGGTACAGAGTCAATGTGGAGGCTATATACAGGGTATTACGGTACAGAGTCCATGTGGAGGCTATATACAGGGGGTACCGGTACAGAGTCAATGTGGAGGCTATATACAGGGGGTACCGGTACAGAGTCAATGTGGAGACTATATACAGGGGTACCGGTACAGAGTCAATGTGGAGGCTATATACAGGGGGTACCGGTACAGAGTCAATGCGGAGGCTATATACAGGGGGTACCGGTACAGAGTCAATGCGGAGGCTATATACAGGGGGTACCAGTACAGAGTCAATGTGGAGGCTATATACAGGGTATTACGGTACAGAGTCCATGTGGAGGCTATATACAGGGGGTACCGGTACAGAGTCAATGTGGAGACTATATACAGGGGGTACCGGTACAGAGTCAATGTGGAGGCTATATACAGGGGTACCGGTACAGAGTCAATGCGGAGGCTATATACAGGGGGTACCGGTACAGAGTCAATGCGGAGGCTATATACAGGGGTACCAGTACAGAGTCAATGTGGAGGCTATATACAGGGTATTACGGTACAGAGTCCATGTGGAGGCTATATACAGGGGGTACCGGTATAGAGTCAATGTGGAGGCTATATACAGGGGGTACCGGTACAGAGTCAAAGTGGAGGCTATATACAGGGGCGTACCGGTACAGAGTCAATGTGGAGGCTATATACAGGGGTACCGGTACAGAGTCAATGTGGAGGCTATATACAGGGGGTACCGGTACAGAGTCAATGTGGAGGCTATATACAGGGGGTACCGGTACAGAGTCAATGTGGAGACTATATACAGGGTATTACGGTACAGAGTCTATGTGGAGGCTATATACAGGGTATTACGGTACAGAGTCAATGTGGAGGCTATATACAGGGGGTACCGGTACAGAGTCAATGTGGAGGCTATATACAGGGGTACCGGTACAGAGTCAAAGTGGAGGCTATATACAGGGGCGTACCGGTACAGAGTCAATGTGAAGGCTATATACTGGGGGTACCGGTACAGAGTCAATGTGGAGGTTATATACAGGGGGCACCAGTTAGTTGAGGTACTATGTACATGTAGGTAGAGTTATTAAAGTGACTATGTGTAGATAATAACAGAGAGTAGCAGCGGTGTAAAGGGGGGTCAATGCAAATAGTCTGGGTAGCCATTTGATTAGATGTTCAGGAGTCTTATGGCTTGGGGGGGTAGAAGCTGTTTAGAAGTCTCTTGGACCTAGACTTGGCGCTCCGGTACCGCTTGCCGTGCGGTAGTAGAGAGAACAGTCTATGACTAGGGTGGCTGGAGCCTCTGACAATTTTTATGGTCTTCCTCTGACACCGCCTGGTATAGAGGTCCTGGGCCGCAGGAAGCTTGGCCCCAGTGATGTACTGGGCTGTTCGCACTACCCTCTGAATTGCCTTGAGTCCGCAGTGATGCAACCAGTCAGGATGCTCTCGATGGGGCAGCTGTAGAACCTTTTGAGGATCTGAGGACCCATGCCAAGTCTTCTGAGGGGGAATAGGTTTTGTTGTGCCCTTCCCCACAACTGTCTTGGTGTGTTTGGACCATGATAGTTTGTTGGTGATGTGGACACCAAGGAACTTGAAGCTCTCAAGCTGCCTGTCTTTATACGCACCTGTTCCCATCCTTACACTCAGCTGCGCTCATTGGACTCCCTAACCTTGTTGATTGTCCCTGCATGTATGTCTGCTCCTCTGGGTTTTTCCCTGTAGTGTGTGTCCAGACACTGTTCTTGTTCCGTTGCATGTCCGTCTATATTAAAAGGTTCACTCCCTGTACCTACTTCTCGTCTCCTGTGTTGGGCTTTACAGTCTTACAGTTTCCCGTGATCACATCACCCTGACCAGACACCAGTGGTTACTATGACTACATCACCCTGACCAGACACCAGTGGTTACTATGACTACATCACCCTGACCAGACACCAGTGGTTGCTATGACTACATCACCCTGACCAGACACCAGTGGTTACTATGACTACATCACATCTCCCTGACCAGACACCAGTGGTTGCTATGACTACATCACATCACCCTGACCAGACACCACTGGTTACTATGACTACATCACATCTCCCGGACCAGACACCAGTGGTTACTATGACTACATCACATCTCCCTGACCAGACACCAGTGGTTGCTATGACTACATCACAGCACCCTGACCAGACACCACTGGTTACTATGACTACATCACATCTCCCTGACCAGACACCAGTGGTTACTATGACTACATCACATCTCCCTGACCAGACACCAGTGGTTACTATGACTACATCACATCACCCTGACCAGACACCAGTGGTTACTATGACTACATCACATCTCCCTGACCAGACACCAGTGGTTACTATGACTACATCACATCACCCGGACCAGACACCAGTGGTTACTATGACTACATCACATCACCCGGACCAGACACCAGTGGTTACTATGACTACATCACATCTCCCTGACCAGACACCAGTGGTTGCTATGACTACATCACCCTGACCAGACACCTGTGGTTACTATGACTACATCACATCACCCTGACCAGACACCAGTGGTTACTATGACTACATCACATCACCCGGACCAGACACCAGTGGTTACTATGACTACATCACATCACCCTGACCAGACACCAGTGGTTGCTATGACTACATCACATCATCCTGACCAGACACCACTGGTTACTATGACTACATCACATCACCCTGACCAGACACCAGTGGTTGCTATGACTACATCACATCACCCTGACCAGACACCACTGTTTACTATGACTACATCACATCTCCCTGACCAACCACCAGTGGTTACTATGACTACATCACATCTCCCTGACCAAACACCAGTGGTTACTATGACTACATCACATCTCCCTGACTAACCACCAGTGGTTACTATGACTACATCACATCTCCCTGACCAACCACCAGTGGTTACTATGACTACATCACATCTCCCTGACCAGACACCAGTGGAGGGTGCTATAAAAGCCCCGTCTCTCCTCCACCTGCTTCTCCTCATTCTCCTCCTCTCCTCCTGAGAAGCAGGTACAGGGAGTGAACCATTTAATATAGATGGACATGCAACGGAACAAGAACATCCTCTCCTCCTCTCCTCCCCCCTCTTCCTTCTCCTCCTCCTCTCCTCCCACTCCTGCTCCTCTTGCACCCCTTCATCCTCCTCCTCTCCTCCCCCTCCTCCTCCGCTCCTCCTCCTCCTCCTCCTCTTCTCAGGCTCTTCCATTAAACCCAGGTCTGTCAGGTCTGACTGATGGAGAAACATTACTTAATGCCCGTGGAAAGTTTAGGGCAAAGGTGATGTAAGTCATCTTTCAACTTTGTAGTTTTAGACATTCCATCGTAGCACACTGCAGAGAGAGACACAGCTAGCCAGGGTTATAGAGTCAGGGTTATGGAGTCAGGGTTATGGAGTCAGGGTTATGGAGTCAGGGTTATAGAGTCAGGGTTATAGAGTCAGGGTTATAGAGTCAGGGTTATAGAGTCAGGGTTATAGAGTCAGAGTCAGGGTTATAGAGTCAGGTTATAGAGTCAGGGTTATGGAGTCAAAGTCAGGGTTATAGAGTCAGGGTTATAGAGTCAGAGTCAGGGTTATAGAGTCAGGGTTATAGAGTCAGGGTTATAGAGTCAGGTTATAGAGTCAGGGTTATGGAGTCAGGGTCAGGGTTATAGAGTCAGGGTTATAGAGTCAAGGTTATAGAGTCAAGGTTATAGAGTCAGGGTTATAGAGTCAGGGTTATAGAGCCAGGGTTATAGAGCCAGGGTTATAGAGCCAAGGTTATAGAGTCAGGGTTATGGAGTCAGGGTCAGGGTTATAGAGTCAGGGTTATAGAGTCAGGGTTATAGAGTCAGGGTAGTAGAGTCAGGGTAATATAGTCAGGGTTATGGAGTCAGGGTTATGGAGTCAGGGTTATGGAGTCAGGGTTATAGAGTCAGGGTTATAGAGTCAGGGTTATAGAGTCAGGGTTATAGAGTCAGAGTCAGGGTTATAGAGTCAGGGTTATGGAGTCAGAGTCAGGGTTATAGAGTCAGGGTTATAGAGTCAGGGTTATAGAGTCAGGGTTATAGAGTCAGGGTTATAGAGCCAGGGTTATAGAGTCAGGTTATAGAGTCAGGGTTATGGAGTCAGGGTTATGGAGTCAGGGTTATAGAGTCAGGGTTATAGAGTCAGGGTTATAGAGTCAGGGTTATAGAGTCAGAGTCAGGGTTATAGAGTCAGGGTTATGGAGTCAGAGTCAGGGTTATAGAGTCAGGGTTATAGAGTCAGGGTTATAGAGTCAGGGTTATAGAGCCAGGGTTATAGAGTCAGGTTATAGAGTCAGGGTTATGGAGTCAGGGTCAGGGTATAGAGCCAGGGTTATAGAGCCAGGGTTATAGAGCCAGGGTTATAGAGTCAGGGTTATAGAGTCAGGGTTATAGAGTCAAGGTTATAGAGTCAGGGTCAGGGTTATAGAGTCAGGGTTATAGAGCCAGGGTTATAGAGTCAGGGTTATAGAGTCAGGGTTATAGAGTCAGTGTTATAGGTTTTACTGCTAACCTACAAAGCATTACATGGGCTTGCTCCTACCTATCTCTCTGATTTGGTCCTGCCGTACATACCTACACGTACGCTACGGTCACAAGACGCAGGCCTCCTAATTGTCCCTAGAATTTCTAAGCAAACAGCTGGAGGCAGGGATTTCTCCTATAGAGCTCCATTTTTATGGAACGGTCTGCCTACCCATGTGAGAGATGAGGCAAGTTCTGTTAATGGTTCTCAGTCAGAGACAACGATAGACAGCTGCCTCTGATTGAGAACCACACTGGCTAAACAACAAAGAAGAACAAAACATAGAAAATGAACATAGAATTCCCACCCTAGTCACACCCTGGCCTAACCTAAATAGAGAATAAAAACCTATGCCAGGCATCTACAACTGCATTGCTTGCTGTTTGGGGTTTTAGGCTGGGTTTCTGTACCTCTGTGACATCAGCTGATGTAAGAAGGGGTTTATAAATACATTTGATTGATTGATGGATTGATTTGGATTCAGGGTTAGGGCTATGGAACCAGCTGATTGGCTGCCTCACTGCCAGGTTAACTTATAGTATCTTTAGTCATCTCTACCTCCGTGCCTCTCTGTCTCTGTCTCTGTATCTCTCTCTCTCTCTCTCTCTTTCTCTCTCTCACATACTCTCTCTCTCTCTGTGCTGCCCCTCTCTGCTCAATTCAATTTAAGGGCTTTATTGAATTAATTGGCTTGGGAAACATATGTTAACACTGCCAAAGCAAGTGAAGTAGATAATAAACAAAAGTGAAATAAACAATACAAATTTACAGTAAACATTACCCTCAGAAAAGTTCCAAAATAATTGTTGTATTTACAATGGCGGACTGCAATAGCATCAAATAGTACCCGCGATATGCAACTGTTCAGGGAAGTCAGGAACCAATACACGCAGTCAGTCAGGAAAGCAAAGGCCAGCTTTTTCAAGCAGAAATTTGCATCCTGTAGCTCCAACTCCAAAAAGTTCTGGGACACTGTAAAGTCCATGGAGAACAAGAGCACCTCCTCCCAGCTGCCCACTGCACTGAGGCTAGGTAACACGGTCACCACTGATAAATCAATGATAATCGAAAACTTCAACAAGCATTTCTCAACGGCTGTCCATGCCTTCCTCCTGGCTACTCCAACCTCGGCCAACAGCTCTGCACCCCCCGCAGCTACTCGCCCAAGCCTCCCCAGCTTCTCCTTTACCCAAATCCAGACAGCAGATGTTCTGAAAGAGCTGCAAAACCTGGACCTGTACAAATCAGCTGGTCTTGACAATCTGGACTCTCTATTTCTGAAACTATCCGCCGCCATCGTCGCAACCCCTATTACCAGCCTGTTCAACCTCTCTTTCATATCGTCTGAGATCCCCAAGGATTGGAAAGCTGCCGCAGTCATCCCCCTCTTCAAAGGGGGAGACACCCTGGACCCAAACTGTTACAGACCTATATCCATCCTGCCCTGCCTATCTAAGGTCTTCGAAAGCCAAGTCAACAAACAGGTCACTGACCATCTCGAATCCCACCGTACCTTCTCCGCTGTACAATCTGGTTTCCGAGCCGGTCACGGGTGCACCTCAGCCACGCTCAAGGTACTAAACGATATCATAACCGCCATCGATAAAAGACAGTACTGTGCAGCCGTCTTCATCGACCTGGCCAAGGCTTTCGACTCTGTCAATCACAATATTCTTATCGGCAGACTCAGTAGCCTCGGTTTTTCTAATGACTGCCTTGCCTGGTTCACCAACTACTTTGCAGACAGAGTTCAGTGTGTCAAATCGGAAGGCATGTTGTCCGGTCCTCTGGCAGTCTCTATGGGGATGCCACAGGGTTCAATTCTCGGCCCTTCCTTGGACACTGTGCTATCTAACCTCCAAACGAGCTTCAATACCATACAACACTTCTTCCGTGGCCTCCAACTGCTCTTAAACGCTAGTAAAACCAAATGCATGCTTTTCAACCGTTCGCTGCCTGCACCCGCACGCCCGACTAGCATCACCACCCTGGATGGTTCCGACCTTGAATATGTGGACATCTATAGGTACCTAGGTGTCTGGCTAGACTGTAAACTCTCCTTCCAGACTCACATCAAACATCTCCAATCTAAAATCAAATCTAGAGTCGGCTTTCTATTCCGCAACAAAGCCTCCTTCACTCACGCTGCCACACATACCCTAGTAAAACTGACTATCCTACCGATCCTCGACTTCGGCGATGTCATCTACAAAATAGCTTCCAATACTCTACTCAGCAAACTGGATGCAGTTTATCACAGTGCCATCCGTTTTGTTACTAAAGCACCTTATACCACCCACCACTGCGACCTGTATGCTCTCATTGGCTGGCCCTCGCTACATATTCGTCGCCACC
Organism: Oncorhynchus tshawytscha; assembly: GCF_018296145.1. NCBI lineage: Eukaryota > Metazoa > Chordata > Actinopteri > Salmoniformes > Salmonidae > Oncorhynchus > Oncorhynchus tshawytscha. The sequence goes on along the minus strand of NC_056449.1, from coordinate 40,153,118 downwards.
TTGAGCTGATATCTGATGCGCTTTTCTTTATTGTTTTTGCCCTTAGAGAGCCGTTTTATTTCTCTATTTGGTGAGGCCAGGGTGTGATGTGGGGCGGGCATTCTATGTTTTGTATTTCTTTGTGTTTGGCCGAGTGTGGTTCCCAATCAGAGGCAGCTGTCTATCATTGTCTCTGATTGGGAATCATCCTTAGGTGGCCTTTTTCCCACCTATGTTATGGGATCTTGTTTTTGTACAGCTCTTGTAGCCTATGGAACGGTACGGTCGTTTTGGTTTCCCTATGTTATTTTGTTGCTGGTTCTCATTGAAATAAATATGATGACCACAAATTACGCTGCGCCTTGGTCTCTGTTACAGTTTTACTGATTCACCACAGTGAAAGACTCAGGTTTTCTGCGTCTCTATGCTTTTGGTTGGATAGGTTTCTCATTTTCTTTCTTAGGTTTTTTGCATTCTTCATCAAACCATTTGTTAATTTTCTGGGGTTTCTGTTAGATTTTTTTTATTTGATAAGGAAGCTGAGAGGGCAAATATACTGCTTAGGTTTTCTACTGCCAAGTTTACACCTTCACTATTAACGTTTTGTCAAAGGAAAAGGGATTGGATTTGTTGTTGCCTAATTGTTTTTTGGTAGGTTTCCACACTACTTTCCTTCCATCTATAGCATTTCTTAATGTTACTCAGTTCCTTTGGCATTGATGCCTCATGATTGAGAGTATTGCTCTGTTCAAGTAGACTGTGATTTTTCTGTGATCTGATAGGCAATGGGCTCACTGTGAACTCTGAGAGACTCTGGGTTGAGGTCAGTGATAAAGTAGTCTACAGTACTACTGCCAAGAGATGAGCTATAGGTGTACCTACCATAGGAGTCCCCTCGAAGCCTATTGACTATGTACATACCCAGCGTGCAACAGAGCTGCAGGAGTTGTGACCCGTTTTTGTTGGTGTCGTTGTTGTACCTAGGGGGGCATATGGGGGAGGGAATGCTGTCACCTCCAGGCAGGTGTTTGTCCCCCTGTGTGCTGAGGGTGTCAGGTTCTTGTCCGGTTCTGGCATTTAGGTCGACACAGACTAGTACATGTCCCTGGGCCTGGAAATGATTGATTTCCCCCTCCAGGATGGAGAGGTGTCTTTATTTAAGTATGGGGAATCTAGTGGGGGGGTATAGGTAGCACACAGGTGGATGTGGATATAGGTAGCACACAGGTGGATGTGGATATAGGTAGCACACAGGTGGATGTGGATATAGGTAGCACACAGGTGGATGTGGATATAGGTAGCACACAGGTGGATGTGGATATAGGTAGCACACAGGTGGATGTGGATATAGGTAGCACACAGGTGGATGTGGATATAGGATGTGGATGTGGATAGGTAGCACACAGGTGGATGTGGATATAGGTAGCACACAGGTGGATGTGGATATAGGTAGCACACAGGTGGATGTGGATATAGGTAGCACACAGGTGGATGTGGATATAGGTAGCACACAGGTGGATGTGGATATAGGTAGCACACAGGTGGATGTGGATATAGGTAGCACACAGGTGGATGTGGATATAGGTAGCACACAGGTGGATGTGGATATAGGTAGCACACAGGTGGATGTGGATATAGGTAGCACACAGGTGGATGTGGATATAGGTAGCACACAGGTGGATGTGGATATAGGTAGCACACAGGTGGATGTGGATATAGGTAGCACACAGGTGGATGTGGATATAGGTAGCACACAGGTGGATGTGGATATAGGTAGCACACAGGTGGATGTGGATATAGGTAGCACAGGTGGATGTGGATATAGGTAGCACACAGGGATGTGGATATAGGTAGCACACAGGTGGATGTGGATATAGGTAGCACACAGGTGGATGTGGATATAGGTAGCACACAGGTGGATGTGGATATAGGTAGCACACAGGTGGATGTGGATATAGGTAGCACACAGGTGGATGTGGATATAGGTAGCACACAGGTGGATGTGGATATAGGTAGCACACAGGTGGATGTGGATATAGGTAGCACACAGGTGGATGTGGATATAGGTAGCACACAGGTGGATGTGGATATAGGTAGCACACAGGTGGATGTGGATATAGGTAGCACACAGGTGGATGTGGATATAGGTAGGTGGATGTGGATATAGGTAGCACACAGGTGGATGTGGATATAGGTAGCACACAGGTGGATGTGGATATAGGTAGCACACAGGTGGATGTGGATATAGGTAGCACACAGGTGGATGTGGATATAGGTAGCACACAGGTGGATGTGGATATAGGTAGCACACAGGTGGATGTGGATATAGGTAGCACACAGGTGGATATAGGTAGCACACAGGTGGATGTGGATATAGGTAGCACACAGGTGGGATATAGTGGGTGGATGTGGATATAGGTAGCACACAGGTGGATGTGGATATAGGTAGCACACAGGTGGATGTGGATATAGGTAGCACACAGGTGGATGTGGATATAGGTAGCACACAGGTGGATGTGGATATAGGTAGCACACAGGTGGATGTGGATATAGGTAGCACACAGGTGGATGTGGATATAGGTAGCACACAGGTGGATGTGGATATAGGTAGCACACAGGTGGATGTGGATATAGGTAGCACACAGGTGGATGTGGATATAGGTAGCACACAGGTGGATGTGGATATAGGTAGCACACAGGTGGATGTGGATATAGGTAGCACACAGGTGGATGTGGATATAGGTAGCACACAGGTGGATGTGGATATAGGTAGCACACAGGTGGATGTGGATATAGGTAGCACACAGGTGGATGTGGATATAGGTAGCACACAGGTGGATGTGGATATAGGTAGCACACAGGTGGATGTGGATATAGGTAGCACACAGGTGGATGTGGATATAGGTAGCACACAGGTGGATGTGGATATAGGTAGCACACAGGTGGATGTGGATATAGGTAGCACACAGGTGGATGTGGATATAGGTAGCACATGTGGATATAGGTAGCACACAGGTGGATGTGGATATAGGTAGCACACAGGTGGATGTGGATATAGGTAGCACACAGGTGGATGTGGATATAGGTAGCACACAGGTGGATGTGGATATAGGTAGCACACAGGTGGATGTGGATATAGGTAGCACACAGGTGGATGTGGATATAGGTAGCACACAGGTGGATGTGGATATAGGTAGCACACAGGTGGATGTGGATATAGGTAGCACACAGGTGGATGTGGATATAGGTAGCACACAGGTGGATGTGGATATAGGTAGCACACAGGTGGATGTGATATAGGTATATGTGGATATAGGTAGCACACAGGTGGATGTGGATATAGGTAGCACACAGGTGGATGTGGATATAGGTAGCACACAGGTGGATGTGGATATAGGTAGCACACAGGTGGATGTGGATATAGGTAGCACACAGGTGGATGTGGATATAGGTAGCACAGGTGGATGTGGATATAGGTAGCACACAGGTGGATGTGGATATAGGTAGCACACAGGTGGATGTGGATATAGGTAGCACACAGGTGGATGATGGTAGCACACAGGTGGATGTGGATAGGTAGCACACAGGTGGATGTGGATATAGGTAGCACACAGGTGGATGTGGATATAGGTAGCACACAGGTGGATGTGGATATAGGTAGCACACAGGTGGATGTGGATATAGGTAGCACACAGGTGGATGTGGATATAGGTAGCACACAGGTGGATGTGGATATAGGTAGCACACAGGTGGATGTGGATATAGGTAGCACACAGGTGGATGTGGATATAGGTAGCACACAGGTGGATGTGGGTATAGGTAGCACACACAGGTGGTGGATGTGGATATAGGTAGCACACAGGTGGATGTGGATATAGGTAGCACACAGGTGGATGTGGATATAGGTAGCACACAGGTGGATGTGGATATAGGTAGCACACAGGTGGATGTGGATAGGTAGCACACAGGTGGATGTGGGTATAGGTAGCACACAGGTGGATGTGGATATAGGTAGCACACAGGTGGATGTGGGTATAGGTAGCACACAGGTGGATGTGGATATAGGTAGCACACAGGTGGATGTGGATATAGGTAGCACACAGGTGGATGTGGATATAGGTAGCACACAGGTGGATGTGGATATAGGTAGCACACAGGTGGATGTGGATATAGGTAGCACACAGGTGGATGTGGATACAGGCAGCACACAGGTGGATGTGGATATAGGTAGCACACAGGTGGATGTGGATATAGGTAGCACACAGGTGGATGTGGATATAGGTAGCACACAGGTGGATGTGGATATAGGTAGCACACAGGTGGATGTGGATATAGGTAGCACACAGGTGGATGTGGATATAGGTAGCACACAGGTGGATGTGGATATAGGTAGCACACAGGTGGATGTGGATATAGGTAGCACACAGGTGGATGTGGACACAGGTGGATGTGGATATAGGTAGCACACAGGTGGATGTGGATATAGGTAGCACACAGGTGGATGTGGATATAGGTAGCACACAGGTGGATGTGGATATAGGTAGCACACAGGTGGATGTGGATATAGGTAGCACACAGGTGGATGTGGATATAGGTAGCACACAGGTGGATGTGGATATAGGTAGCACACAGGTGGATGTGGATATAGGTAGCACACAGGTGGATGTGGATATAGGTAGCACACAGGTGGATGTGGATATAGGTAGCACACAGGTGGATGTGGATATAGGCAGCACACAGGTGGATGTGGATATAGGTAGCACACAGGTGGATGTGGATATAGGTAGCACACAGGTGGATGTGGATATAGGTAGCACACAGGTGGATGTGGATATAGGTAGCACACAGGTGGATGTGGATATAGGTAGCACACAGGTGGATGTGGATATAGGTAGCACACAGGTGGATGTGGATATAGGTAGCACACAGGTGGATGTGGATATAGGTAGCACACAGGTGGATGTGGATATAGGTAGCACACAGGTGGATGTGGATATAGGTAGCACACAGGTGGATGTGGATATAGGTAGCACACAGGTGGATGTGGATATAGGTAGCACACAGGTGGATGTGGATATAGGTAGCACACAGGTGGATGTTTTTTTTCTAGACAAATGTAAAATGTTCCTTTTTCAATGTGTTTTATAGAGTGAGTTAGGTCTGCCTGTCTGGTAGTCCTACATCAGGATCAAATAGCCACAGCAGCCAACTTGACCACAGTTAAACTGTAACTTAAAGTGGGTACAGCCTCAGCGTTCACAGTAAAACGCACGATGGAAATTGAACAGAATTTTCACAACGACCAAGTTTTCACTCAGCCAAAAAATTTGAGGGAACGTTGGTATTCCAATTTAGCATACACTCTGAGTCCCTTCCATGTGTCACACCTGGTAGTTTGGTGGATGGGACTCTCTCTCTCTCTCTCTCTGTGCCTCTCTCTCTGCCTCTCTTTCTCTCTCGCACTCTCTCGCCCTCTCTGTCTCTCTCTCTTTCTGTCTCTCTGTCTCTCTCTCTCCGTGCCTCTCTTTTTTTCATCTGACTCATGCAAGTTGTTGTTGACACAGAGTGAATACCTGGCCTGAGATCTGACATATTCCAGATAATTTGCTTCCCAGAGAGATTGATTTAGTGAGCCACTCTGTTGTGTGAGCCTGTGGCAGGTCTCTGTGTGTTATGATGGAGAGAGTGAGCGTCTCTGTCCCAAATGGCAACCTATTCCCTACATAGTGCTCTACTTTTGACCAGAGCCCTTAGGGAATAGGGTGCTATATGAGATACAGCCAGAGTGTTTACCAAACAGAAGCTGTAGCCTAGTCTCTTTGTAGCTAGCGGGACATTACACAGCTCCATCACTCACACTTTACTTTCATTGGGCCAAAGTGACGGTTGGCAAATGAGTGGAAGGCAGTGGGTTCACTGGATGTTCAAATTGCAGCAGAAACAAACGACAGAGAATCTATCTGAGGTCTGAGCGGAATTTGATGTTGCAGCAGAGGGGGGATAGCTGTGATGTAGAGTAGGAGGAGAAGGAGGTGGGGTGGATACTTGTGAGGAGGAGAAGGAGGGGTAGGAGGAGGTGGATACTTAAGAGGTGGTGGAGGAGGTGTAGGAGGAAGCGGAGATGGAAGAGGAGGTGGAGGAGGAGGTGGGGTGGAGGAGGGTGGAGGAGGAGGGGGATAGGTGATGTAGAGGTGGTGGAGGAGGAGAAGGAGATGGAAGAGGAGGTGGAGGAGGAGGGTAGATAGTTGTGAGGAGGAGGAGATGGAGGAAGAAGAGAGGGTAGGAGGAGGGTGGATAGTTGTGAGGAGGTGGAGAAGGAGGAAGAAGAGGTAGAGGAAGTGGGGGAGGTGGAGGAGGAGGGTGGATAGTTGTGATGTAGAGAGGAGGAGAAGGAGGGTGGGGTGGAGGAGGGTGGATACTTGTGAGGAGAGAAGGAGGAAGGAGGGAGGAGGGGGGAGGTGGAGGAGGAGGGTGGATAGTTAGGAGGAGGTGGTGAGAAGAGGTGAGGAGGAGGAAGAGGTAGAGATGAGAAGAGGGGAGGTGGAGGAGGGTGGATAGTTGTGAGGAGAGGAGGAGATGGAGGAAGAAGAGGTGGAGGAGGAGGAGGGTGGATAGTTGTGAGGTAGAGGGGGAGGTGAAGGAGGAAGAAGAGGTAGAGGAAGTGGGGGAGGTGGAGGAGGAGGGTGGATAGTTGTGAGGAGGTGGTAGGTGTGAGGAGGAGGAAGAGGTAGATAGGTGTGAGGTAGAGGAGGTGGAGGAGGAGGTGGGTGGATAGGTGTGAGGTAGAGGAGGAGGTGGTAGAGGAAGTGGAGGAGGATATATAGATGTGAGGTGGGGGAAGAGTTGATTGAAGGAGGAGGGTGGATAGTTGAGAGGTGGGGGAGGATGTAGAGGAGGAGGTGGTAGAGGAAGTGGAGGAGGATATATAGATGTGAGGTGGGGGAAGAGTTGATTGAAGGAGGAGGGTGGATAGTCGAGAGGTGGAGGAAGTGGAGGATGTAGAGGAAGGGGAGGTGCAGGAGGAGAGGTAGATGAGGAGATGGAGGAAGAGGAGGAGGAGGGAGGATGTGGAGGAGGGTGAATAGATGTGAGGAGGAGGAGATGGAGGCGGAGGAGGGTGAATAGATAGGAGGAGGAGGGTGAATAGATGTGAGGTGAGGAATTGGGGAGGTGGAGGAGGGTGAATAGATGTGAGGTGAGGAAGAAGAGGAGGAGGTGGAGGAGGAGGAGGAGGAGGAGGGTGAATAGATGTGAGGTGGAGGCGGAGGAGGGTGAAGAGATGTGAGGTGAGGAGGTGGAGGAGGAGGAGGAGGGGGAATAGATGTAGGAGGTGGAGGAGGAGGGTGGATAGATGTAAGGTGAGGAGGTGGAGGAGGGTGGGAGGAGGTGGAGGAGGAGGAGGGGGGGAATAGATGTGAGGTGAGGAGGAGGAGGTGAATAGGAGGAGGACGTGAAGGGGAGGAGTAGAGGGAGGATGTGGAGGAGGGTGAATAGATGTGAGGTGAGGAGGAGGAGGAGGAGGAGATGGAGGCAGAGGAGGGTGAATAGATAGGAGGAGGAGGAGGGTGAATAGATGTGAGGTGAGGAATTGGGGAGGTGGAGGAGGGTGAATAGATGTGAGGTGAGGAAGAGGAGGTGAAGGAGCAGGTGGAGGAGGTGAATAGGAGGAGGAGGAGGAGGAGGAGGAGGAAGTGGAGGATGGTGAATAGATGTGAGATGAGGAGGAGGAGGAGAGTGAATAGAGGTGAGGAGGAGGTGAAGGACCAGGTGGAGGAGGAGGTGAATAGGAGGAGGAGGAGAAAGTGAAGGGGGAGGAGGAGCAGCAGGATGAATATATATGAGTATTTAGTATTTATTAGGATCCCCAATTAGCTGCTGCCAAGGCAGAGGCTACCCTTCCTGGGGTCCAAACAGGAAACAACATAATTAAATACTGAGTATATGGGGCGGAAGATAACCTTGTGGTTAGAGCGTTGGGCGGCAGGTAGCCTAGTGGTTAGAGCATTGGGCGGCAGGTAGCCTAGTGGTTAGAGCGTTGGGCGGCAGGTAGCCTTGTGGTTAGAGCGTTGGCTGGCAGGTAGCCTAGTGGTTAGAGCGTTGGGCGGCAGGTAGCCTTGTGGGTAGAGCGTTGGGCGGCAGGTAGCCTTGTGGTTAGAGCGTTGGGCGGCAGGTAGCCTTGTGGTTAGAGCGTTGGGCGGCAGGTAGCCTTGTGGTTAGAGCGTTGGGCGGCAGGTAGCCTTGTGGTTAGAGCGTTGGGCGGCAGGTAGCCTTGTGGTTAGAGCGTTGGGCGGCAGGCAGCCTTGTGGTTAGAGCGTTGGGTGGCTTGTAGCCTTGTGGTTAGAGCGTTGGGCGGCAGGTAGCTTTGTGGTTAGAGCGTTGGGCGGCAGGTAGCCTTGTGGTTAGAGCGTTGGGTGGCTTGTAGCCTTGTGGTTAGAGCGTTGGGTGGCAGGTAGCCTTGTGGTTAGAGCGTTGGGTGGCAGGTAGCCTTGTGGTTAGAGCGTTGGGTGGCAGGTAGCCTTGTGGTTGGAGCGTTGGGCCAGTAACCGAAAGGTTGCTGGATCGTATCTCCAGCTGACAAGGTAAAAATCTCTTCCCCAGGAGGCCGTCATTGTAAACAAGAATTTGTTCTTAACCGACTTGCCTTAAATAAAGCTTACATTCAGAAAATATTCACAGCCCTTGACATTTTCCACATTTTGTTGTTTTACAGCCTGAATTTAAAATGGACTAAATTTAGATGTTGTGTCATTGGCATGTCAAAGTGGAATTATGTTTTTAGAAACATTTACAAATAAATAAAACATTTAACAGTGAAATGTCTTGAGTCAATAAGTATTCAACCCCTTTGTTATGGAAAACCTAAATAAGTTCAGGAGTAAAAATGTGCTGAACAAGTCACATAATAAGTTGCATGGACTGACTCTCTGTGTGCAATAATAGTGTTTAATATGATTTAAAAAAAAACATGACTACCTCATCTCTGTACCCCACACGTACAATTATCTGTAAGGTCCCTCAGTCGAGCAGCGAATTTCAAACACAGATTCAACCACAAAGACCAGGGAGGTTTTCTAATGCCTCGCAATGAAGAGTAGATGGGTAAAAAAAAAGCAGACATTGAATATCCCTTTGAGCATGGTGAAGTTATTAATTACACTATGGTGTATGAGTGGAAGGCAGTATTGATGGTGTATCAATACACCCAGTCACTACAAAGATACAGTGCAGGCGTCCTTCCTAACTCAGTTGCCAGAGAGGAAGGAAACCACTCAGGGATTTCACCACGAAGCCAATGATGACTTTAAAACAGTTAAAGAGTTTAAAACCTCTTAAAGCTCGGGACTTTTTTTTTCAACATTTTGTTAAAAATCGCGCAAAATTTCAACGTCCTGCTACTAATGCCAGGAATATAGCACATGCATATGATTAGTATGTGTGGATAGAAAACCCTCTGAAGTTTATAGAACTGGTTAAATCATGTCTGTGACTATAACAGAGCGTGAGGAGCAAGCAAAAGCCCAAGGAAAACTGTTCACAAAAAAAAAGCTGTGATTGGAGAAAACTGAGGATGGATCAACAACATTGTAAGTTACTCCACAATACTAACCTAAATGACAATACTAGCTTACACAGAATAAAAATATCCTGTTTGCAACAAGGCACTAAAGTAATACAGCAACGAAATGTGGCAAAGAGTTTTGTACTGAATAAAAAGCACCACAACACATCCCTGAGTACCACTCCATGTTTTAAAGGTGGTGGTGGCTGCATCATGTTATGGCTATGCCTGTCAACGGCAAGTACTGGGGAGTTTTTTTAGGATAAAAATAAACTGAATAGAGCAAAATCCTCGAGGAAAACCTGGTTCAGTCTGCTTTTTTGGGGGGGGAAATATTCACATTTCAGCAGGACTATAACTTAAAACACAAGGTCAAATATACACTGGGGTTGCTTACCAAGACGACATTGAATGTTCCTGGCTAAATTACAGTTTTGACTTTTGAGACGATTTATGGCAAGACTTGAAGATGGCTGTCTAGAAATGATCAACAACCAGCTTGAAGAATGTAAAGAAGAATGTTGTGCAAATATTGTACAATCCAGGTGTGTAAAGCTCTTAGAGACTTACCCAGGTGTAATCACCGCCAAAGGTAATTCTAACATGTATTGACTCAGAGGTGTGAAAACTTACGTAAATTAGATATTTCTGTATTTGATTTTCAATTCACTTGCAAATGTCACGACTCCTACCAAAGGTGGCTCCCCTTCCTGTCCAGGTGGTGCTCGGCGGTCGTCGTCACCGGGTGGCGCTAACTTGGCTATATACAGGAAGTACCAGGTAATAAGATGGCTATATACAGGGAGTACCAGGTAATAACATGGCTATATACAGGGAGTACCAGGTAATGACATGGTTATATACAGGGAGTACCAGGCAATGACATGGCCAGGTAAGGTAAGATGGCTATATACCAGGCAATGACAGGCTAATAACATAATAACTATATACAGGGAGTACCAGGTAATAACATGGCTATATACAGGGAGTACCAGGTAATAACATGGCTATATACAGGAAGTACCAGGTAATAACATGGCTATATACAGGAAGGTAATAACATGGCTATATACAGGGAGTACCAGGTAATAACATGGCTATATACAGGGAGTACCAGGTAATAACATGGCTATATACAGGGAGTACCAGGTAATAACATGGTTATATACAGGGAGTACCAGGTAATAACATGGCTATATACAGGGAGTACCAGGTAATAACATGGCTATATACAGGGAGTACCAGGTAATAACATGGCTATATACAGGGAGTACCAGGTAATAACATGGCTATATACAGGGAGTACCAGGTAATAACATGGCTATATGCAGGGAGTACCAGGTAATAACATGGTTATATACCGGGAGTACCAGGTAATAACATGGTTATATACAGGGAGTACCAGGTAATAACATGGCTATATACAGGAAGTACCAGTAACAAGTGGGTGTGTGTATGTGGGTGTGTGGTTGTGTGTGTGTGTGGTTGTGTGTGTTTGTGTTTATGTGTGGACACCTACAACACCCGATGTCACAGGAAGGCCAAAAAGATCACCAAGGACAACAACCACCCGAGCCACTGCCTGTACACCCCGCTATCATCCAGAAGGCGAGGTCAGTACAGGTGCATCAAAGCTGGGACCGAGAGACTGAAAAACAGCTTCTATCTCAAGGCCAGCAGACTGTTAAACAGCCACCACTAACATTGAGTGGCTGCTGCCAACATACAGACTCAACTCCAGCCACTTTAATAATGGGAAATGATGTAAAATATATCACTAGCCACTTTAAACAATGCTACTTAATATAATGTTTACTTACCCTACATGACTTAACTCATATGTATATGTATATACTGTACTCTATATCATCGACTGCATCCTTATGTAATACATGTATCACTAGCCACTTTAACTATGCCACTTTGTTTACATACTCATCTCATCTGTATATACTGTACTCTATACCATCTACTGTATCTTGCCTATGCCGTTCTGTACCATCACTCATTCATATATCCTTATGTACATATTCTTATTCACTCCTTTACACTTGTGTGTATAAGGTAGTTGTTGGGGAATTGTTAGATTACCTGTTAGAGATTACTGCACTGTTGGAACTAGAAGGACAAGCATTTCGTTACACTTACATTAACATCTGCTAACCATGTGTATGTGACCAATAAAATTTGATATGATTGATTTGATTTGTGTGGTTGTGTGTTTGTTTATGTCTTTGTGTGTGAGTGTGAATGTGTGTGTGGTTGTGTGTATGTGTGTGTGTGTGTGTGTGTGCTTGTATGTGTGGTCGTGTGTGTGAATGTGTGTGTGTCATGTTTGTATGGTGTATTATCATGGCCATGTTGCCAAGCTGTCTGTCATTCCCAGAGCTAGCAGCCTGAGAGAAAACAGTCTAGACGTCTGTTTACCCCTTGGTTAGTTCTGAATACAATCAACAGCATATTGTGCAAAACCACAAGCATGGTTTAGGATAACCCTGAAGGGTATCTGTTGATCCAATGGCTGTCATACTGAACAAGCATGGAGCTTTACGAAGCATTCTTAATGCAGACTCTCCCTCTCTCCTTCCCTCTCTCCCTCCCTCTCTCCATCCCTCTCTCCTTCTCCCCTTCCCTCTCTCCTTACCTCTCTCCCTCCCTCTCTCCATCCCTCTCTCCTTCTCCCCCCTTCCCTCTCTCCCTCCCTCTCTCTCCTCCCCTTCCCTCTCTCCCTCCCTCTCTCCATCCCTCTCTCCTTCTCCCCTTCCCTCTCTCCTTACCTCTCTCCCTCCCTCTCTCCTTCTCCCCTTCCCTCTCTCCTTCCCTCTCCCCTTCTCTCTCCCATCCCTCTCTCCTTCTCCCCTTCCCTCTCTCCTTACCTCTCTCCCTCCCTCTCTCCATCCCTCTCTCCTTCTCCCCTTCCCTCTCTCCCTCCCTCTCTCCTTCTCCCCTTCCCTCTCTCCCTCCCTCTCTCCATCCCTCTCTCCTTCTCCCCTTCCCTCTCTCCTTACCTCTCTCCCTCCCTCTCTCCTTCTCCCCTTCCCTCTCTCCTTCCCTCTCCCCTTCCCTCTCTCCTTCTCCCCTTCCCTCTCTCCTTACCTCTCTCCCTCCCTCTCTCCTTCTCCCCTTCCCTCTCTCCTTCCCTCTCCCCTTCTCTCTCTCCTTCCCTCCCTCTCTCCCTCCCTCTCATTCTCTCCCTCTATGTATCCCAGCTCTTTCCCTCTCCCTCCCTCTCTCCTTTCCTTATTCTCTAGGTGTATCTCTTCTTCCTTCTCTCTTTCACCTATATCCTTCTCTCTCTCCTTCCCTCTGTCTCTAGATGTATCCCTCCTTCCCTCTCTCTAGGTGTATCCTTCCCTCTCTCCTTCCCTCTCTCTAGGTGTAACCTTCCCTCTCTCCTTCCCTCTGTCTCTAGGTGTATCCCTCCTTCCCTCTCTCTAGGTGTATCCTTCCCTCTCTCCTTCCCTCTCTCTAGGTGTATCCTTCCCTCTCTCCTTCCCTCTCTCTAGGTGTATCCTTCCCTCTCTCCTTCCCTCTCTCTCTAGGTGTATCCCTCCTTCTCTCTCTCCTTCCCTCTCTAGGTGTATCCCTCCTTCTCTCTCTCCTTCCCTCTCTCTCTAGGTGTATCCCTCCTTCCCTCTCTCCTTCCCTCTCTCTCTAGGTGTATCCTTCCTTCCTTCCCTCCCTCCTTCTCTCCCTCCTTCTTCCTCTCTCTCCTTCCCTCTCTCCTTCCTTCTCTCTCTAGGTGTATCCCTCCTTCCTTCCCCCTCCTTCTCTCTCTCCTTCCCTCTCTCTCTCTAGGTGTATCCCTCCTTCTCTCTCTCCTTCCCTCTCTCTCTCTAGGTGTATCCCTCCTTCTCTCTCTCCTTCCCTCTCTCTCTCTAGGTGTATCCCTCCTTCTCTCTCTCCTTCCCTCTCTCTCTCTAGGTGTATCCCTCCTTCTCTCTCTCCTTCCCTCTCTCTCTCTAGGTGTATCCCTCCTTCTCTCTCTCCTTCCCTCTCTCTCTAGGTGTATCCCTCCTTCTCTCTCTCCTTCCCTCTCTCTCTAGGTGTATCCCTCCTTCTCTCTCTCCTTCCCTCTCTCTCTCCCTCCTTCCCTCTCTCTCTCTTCCCTCTCTCTCTCTCTCCTTCCCTCTCTCTCTCTCTCCTTCTCTCTCTCTCCTTTCCTCTCTCTCTCCTTCCCTCTCTCTCTCCTTCCCTCTCTCTCTCCTTCCCTCTCTCTCTCCTTCCCTCTCTCTCTCCTTTCCTCTCTCTCTCCTTTCCTCTCTCTCTCCTTCCCTCTCTCTCTCCTTTCCTCTCTCTCTCCTTCCCTCTCTCTCTTCTTCCCTCTCTCTCTCTTTCCTCTCTCTCTCCTTTCCTCTCTCTCTAGGTGTATCTCTCCTTCTCTCTCTACATCCCTCTCTCCATCCCTCTCTCTCCTTCCCTCTCTCTACGTGTATCCCTCCTTCTCTCTCCTTCCCTCTCTCTCCTTCCCTCTCTCTAGGTGTATCCCTCCTTCTCTCTCCTTCCCTCTCTCTCCTTCCCTCTCTCTCTAGGTGTATCCCTCCTTCCTTTGTAAGATCATGTAGCTGCAGCAGCTGGCATCAATATGGCCTCTGTTTCTTCTGCAGTTTTAGACCAGAACTGGAAACTTACATTCATAGAGATAATCAGTTTAAAAGATAATGAAAACAGAGATTGTTTACAGAAGATCACGACTGTTGGAAACACAGTAATCAGTGGGGTTGGGAGTAGAGGGTGACAGTACAGCGGAGGGGGAGAGGGGGTGTGTCTGGAGGATCCTTGGTGTATTCCATGGTCTTCAAACTTCCTCAGAGTCTAACAGGACTGTGTCCCAAATGGCACCCTATACAGTGCACTACTTTTGACCGGAGGCCATACAAAAGTAGTGCACTATGTAGGGAATAGGGTGCTACGGCCCATAGGTCTCTGGTCTAAAGTAGTGCACTATACAGGGAATAGGGGGCTATGGCCCATAGGTCTCTTGTCTAAAGTAGTGCACTATATAGGGAATAGGGTGCCATTTGGGACGCAGGGAGAATCTCGCCGTGATGTCATCACAGGTAGTCTGTGAGAATACCTTCTTACTCTCCTCTTCCCCTCCTCTCCGCTTCTCCTCCTCTCCCCTCTCCTCTTCTCCTCCCCTCTCCTCTTCTCCTCCCCTCTCTTCTGTAGATGAATGAAGTGACTGGGATGTGTTGGTGTTTAGGGGGAGGGGTTGGAGTGTAGGGGGGGGGGTTGGAGTGTGTGTGTTTGTACATTTTGTTAGTTCCCACAACATCAAATGCTATTTCTAGGGGGTTAGGAATTAGAATTAGGGTTAGGAATTAGAATTAGGGTTAGGAATTAGAGTTAGGGTTAGAATTAGTGTTAGGGTTAGAATTAGTGTTGGGGTTAGAATTAGTGTTAGGGTTAGAATTAGGGTTAAGGGTTAGGGGTAGGGGTTAGGGAAAATTAGATTTTGAGTGGTTTGCATGTCCCCATAAGGTTAGTTAAACAAGACTGTGCGTGTGTGTGTGTGTGTGTGTGTGTGCATAGAGACATATGGGCCTGATGTTTAATTGGGGAGGGGTTCCCCTCATAAGTCCGTGTAACGTTGGCACAGAACCCTCAGAACCTTTGGAATGGCAGAACGTCAGAACCCTGTGAACGTTCCTATCAGTCTCTCACATCTCTCTCTGCAGGGCATCATAGTGGAACATTGGAGAACAGAACATATGGTTGGAGTTTGAACACTGAGGTCCCTGACGAGGTCCTCAGCTCTGGCTCCCTGGGCAAACAATCTTAGAGCAGGTTTCTGAACAGAATAAGATCTGTGGTGGAGATAGGTAGATGGAAGGTCTGTGCCCAGTGTGTTTTGCGATAGATCAAATCAAATGTATTTATAAAGCCCTTCTTACATCAGCTGATGTCACAATGTGCTGTACAGAAACCCAGCCTAAAACCCCAAACAGCAGGTATAGAAGCACGGCGGCTAGGAACAACTCCCTAGAAAGGCCAGAACCTAGGAAGAAGCCTAGAGAGGAACCAGGCTATGAGGGGTGGCCAGTCCTCTTCTGGCAGTGCCGGGTGGAGATTATAACAGAACATGGCCAAGATGTTCAAATGTTCATAAATGACCAGCATGGTCAAATAATAATAATCACAGTAGTTGTCGAGGGTGCAACAGGTCAGCACCTCAGGAGTAAATGTCAGTTGGCTTTTCATAGCCGATCTTTCAGAGTATCTCTACCGCTCCTGCTGTCTCTAGAGAGTTGAAAACAGCAGGTCTGGGACAGGTAGCACGTCCGGTGAACAGGTCAGGGTTCCATAGCCGCAGGCAGAACGGTTGAAACTGAAGCAGCAGCACGGCCAGGTGGACTGGGGACAGCAAGGAGTCATCAGGCCAGGTAAGTCCTGAGGCATGGTCCTAGGGCTCAGGTCCTCCGAGAGAGAGAAAGAAAGAGAGAATTAGAGAGAGCATACTTAAATTCACACAGGACACCAGATAAGACAGGAAAAGTACTCCAGATATAACAGACTGACCCTAGCCCCCCGACACATAAACAACTGCAACATAAATACTGGAGGCTGAGACAGGAGGGGTCAGGAGACATTGTGGCTCCATCCGATGATACCCCCGGACAGGGCCAAACAGCCAGGATATAACCCCACCCACTTTGCCAAAGCACAGTCCCCCCACCACTAGAGGGATATCTTCAACCACCAACTTACTATCCTGAGACAAGGAAAAAGACCAAGCCCACAAAGATCTCTGCCATGGCACAACCCAAGGGGGGGCGCCAACCCAGACAGGAAGACCACATCAGCGAACTCAACCCACTCAAGTGACGCACCCCTCCTAGGGATGGCATGGAAGAGCACCAGTAAGCCAGTGACTCAGCCCCTGTAATAGGGTTAGAGGCAGAGAATCCCAGTGGAAAGAGGGGAACCGGCCAGGCACAGACAGCAAGGGCAGTTCGTTGCTCCAGAGCCTTTCCGTTCACCTTCACACTCCTGGGCCAGACTACACTCAATCATATGACCTACTGAAGAGATGAGTCTTCAGTAAAGACTTAAAGGTTGAGACCGAGTCTGCGTCTCTCACATGGGTAGGCAGACCATTCCATAAAATTTGAGCTCTATAGGAGAAAGCCCTGCCTCCTGCTGTTTACATTCTAGGGACAATTAGGAGGCCTGAGCCTTGTGACCGTAGCGTACGTGTAGGTATGTACAGCAGGACCAAATTGTAAAGATAGGTAGGAGCAAGCCTAAAGATAGATAGATGAAAGGTCTGTGCCCAGTGTGTTTGGAGATAGATAGATGAAAGGTCTGTGCCCAGTGTGTTGGAGATGGATAGATGGAAGGTCTGTGCTCAGTGTGTTGGAGATGGATAGATGGAAGGTCTGTGCTCAGTGTGTTGGAGATGGATAGATGGAAGGTCTGTGCCCAGTGTGTTGGAGATAGATGGAAGGTCTGTGCTCAGTGTGTTGGAGATGGATAGATGGAAGGTCTGTGCTCAGTGTGTTGGAGATAGATAGATGGAAGGTCTGTGCTCAGTGTGTTGGAGATAGATAGATGGAAGGTCTGTGCTCAGTGTCTTTGGAGATAGATAGATGGAAGGTCTGTGCTCAGTGTGTTTGGAGATGGATAGATGGAAGGTCTGTGCTCAGTGTGTTGGAGATGGATAGATGGAAGGTCTGTGCCCAGTGTGTTGGAGATGGATAGATGGAAGGTCTGTGCTCAGTGTGTTGGAGATGGATAGATGGAAGGTCTGTGCTCAGTGTGTTGGAGATAGATAGATGGAAGGTCTGTGCTCAGTGTGTTTGGAGATGGATAGATGGAAGGTCTGTGCCCAGTATGTTTGGAGATGGATAGATGGAAGGTCTGTGCTCAGTGTGTTTGGAGATGGATAGATGGAAGGTCTGTGCTCAGTGTGTTTGGAGATGGATAGATGGAAGGTCTGTGCTCAGTGTGTTGGAGATGGATAGATGGAAGGTCTGTGCTCAGTGTGTTGGAGATGGATAGATGGAATGTCTGTGCCCAGTGTGTTGGAGATGGATAGATGGAAGGTCTGTGCTCAGTGTGTTGGAGATGGATAGATGGAAGGTCTGTGCTCAGTGTGTTGGAGATGGATAGATGGAAGGTCTGTGCTCAGTGTGTTGGAGATGGATAGATGGAAGGTCTGTGCTCAGTGTGTTGGAGATGGATAGATGGAAGGTCTGTGCTCAGTGTGTTGGAGATGGATAGATGGAAGGTCTGTGCTCAGTGTGTTGGAGATGGATAGATGGAAGGTCTGTGCTCAGTGTGTTGGAGATGGATAGATGGAAGGTCTGTGCCCAGTGTGTTGGAGATGGATAGATGGAAGGTCTGTGCTCAGTGTGTTGGAGATAGATAGATGGAAGGTCTGTGCCCAGTGTGTTGGAGATGGATAGATGGAAGGTCTGTGCTCAGTGTGTTGGAGATAGATAGATGGAAGGTCTGTGCCCAGTGTGTTGGAGATGGATAGATGGAAGGTCTGTGCTCAGTGTGTTGGAGATGGATAGATGGAAGGTCTGTGCTCAGTGTGTTGGAGATGGAGAGATGGAGGGTCTGTGCTCAGTGTGTTGGAGATAGATAGATGGAAGGTCTGTGCTCAGTGTGTTGGAGATGGATAGATGGAAGGTCTGTGCTCAGTGTGTTGGAGATAGATAGATGGAAGGTCTGTGCTCAGTGTGTTGGAGATGGATAGATGGAAGGTCTGTACTCAGTGTGTTGGAGATGGATAGATGGAAGGTCTGTGCTCAGTGTGTTGGAGATGGATAGATGGAAGGTCTGTGCTCAGTGTGTTCGAGATGGATAGATGGAAGGTCTGTGCTCAGTGTGTTGGAGATGGATAGATGGAAGGTCTGTGCTCAGTGTGTTGGAGATGGATAGATGGAAGGTCTGTGCTCAGTGTGTTGGAGATAGATAGATGGAAGGTCTGTGCTCAGTGTGTTGGAGATGGATAGATGGAAGGTCTGTGCTCAGTGTGTTGGAGATGGATAGATGGAAGGTCTGTGCTCAGTGTTTTGGAGATGGATGGAAGGTCTGTGCTCAGTGTGTTGGAGATGGATAGATGGAAGGTCTGTGCTCAGTGTGTTTTACATTAATTATCTTGTTATTAGTCCCACCCTTCAGCTCAATTCAACCCCTCCCATCTCACTCTTAACACCATCCATATTGGATTTATTTTTGCCATATATTTTTCAACTGTGCTGAGATTCGTTCTGAACCTTTCTATTCTCATAGTTTCTACAGATTGTACATTTAAGATTAACATTTTTGCTAAAAGTATTATTATTATCGATGGACTATGACTTTTCAAATCACCCAGCAGTGCTATCTGCAGGGTTAGTTCCAGGTAAATGTTACAATTCTTCAACCATTCCTGGACTTGTGACTAAAAACATGCTACATATGGACAGTACTTATTTACAATGACGGACTACCCCGGCCGCCAAACCCGGATGACGCTGGGCCAATTGTGCGCTGCCTTATGCGACTCCCGATCAAGGCCAGATGTGATACAGCCTGGATTCGAACCAGGGACTGTAGTGACGCCTTTTGCACTGAGATGCAGTGCCTTTCTACCGCTGCAGCACTCAGGAGCCCTAAGTACACTTTAACGTTAGAGAGGCTAGCTAACAGTACACTTTAACGTTAGAGAGGCTAGCTAACAGTACACTTTAACTTGAAATGAAGTGAAGCTGAGTAGGGCTATACATGCAACTAACACAGACAACTACCCACAACTAAGGTGGCAAAACAGGCTGCCTAAGTATGATTCCCAATCAGAGACAACGATAGACAGCTGTCCCTGATTGAGAACCATACCCGGCCAAAACATAGAGACAGAAAACATAGAATGCCCACCCCTAAACACCCCTGTGACCTAACAAAATAGAGAAATATAACATCTCTCTAAGGTCAGGGCGTGACAGGACTCCCCAGGCCGCAAACCTGAACCTATAGGGGAGGGTCCGGGTGGGCATCTACTTCGGTGGCGGCTCCGGTGCGCGGACGCAGACCCCGCTCCACCTCTGGCTCACCCCACTTTGGTGGTGCCTCCGGTGCGGGGACCCTCGCCGCAGGCCCCGGACCGAGTACCCTCGCTGCAGGCCCCGGACCGTGGACCCTCGCCGCAGGCCCCAGACCGGGGACCGTCGCCGGGGGCCATCGCCGGAGGTTCCGGACCGGAGGCCGTCGCAGGAGGCTTCGTGCCATGGATCATCACTCGAGGGAGGAGACGTATAGGCAGCCTGGTGCGTGGAGCTGCCACAGGGCTAACCAGGCTGAGGAGACATACAGGAGGCCTGGTTCTGGGAGTAGACACCGGATACACTGGGCCATGGAGGCGCACTGGAGGTCTCGAGGGTAGAGCCTGCACAACCCGTCCTGGCTGGATCTGACAGCTGACCCTAATTGAGAACCATACCCGGCCAAAACATAGAAACAGAAAACATAGAAATAAATGAACTAGAATGCGCACCCTAGTCACACCCTGGCCTAACCAAAATAGAGAATAAAAGTCTCTCTATGGCCAGGGCGTGACAGTCAGTGATTCTCATACCACTCCCCAGGGACCACCACGTTGTTGTAGCCCTGATCTATCACACCTGAGTCACCTAGTTAAGGGTTTGATGATTGGTTAACAAGGTGAATCAGGTGCTAGATGTGGAACAGTTCAATAAATGAAAGGGCTGGAGAACCCCTGTGTTAGGTAGCACTTCTGCAGGGAGGGTGGGCGGGTGATGGAGGGTTGTAAGCCAGGGGAAAGCAGCTGATGGGAGGTAGAGGAGGAGTCGAATGGAGGTTAGAGGAGTCTGATGGGGTAGAGGAGTCTGATGGAGGGTAGAGGAGTCTGATGGGGTAGAGGAGTCTGATGGGGTAGAGGAGTCTGATGGAGGGTAGAGGAGTCTGATGGGGTAGAGGAGTCTGATGGGGTAGAGGAGTCTGATGGGGTAGAGGAGTGTGATGGGGTAGAGGAGTCTGATGGAGGGTAGAGGAGTCTGATGGGGTAGAGGAGTCTGATGGGGTAGAGGAGTCTGATGGGGTAGAGGAGTCTGATGGAGGGTAGAGGAGTCTGTTGCGGGACTGTAAGAGCAGAGAGCAGGGTGGTCCATCCATCAACGGCAGATTTTGGGGTCAGGCCTGAGAGAAGCAGCTCACCCATATCCCTTTCAAAGACCTGAAACCCAAAGCTCTCTGCTTTCCTCTCTCCCTCTCTCTCTCTTTACCCGCCATGCAAGGCTCCCCCCCCCCTCCAGCTCTACGCTTCCCAGCCCCTTGCCGTCCAATCCCACACCCCCCCAGCCCTGGCTCGGGCCCAACCCATCGGTTTATGGGACCAATCAGAAATGTTCACATTTTTTTTGCATTCTAGAAATCGTTTGGGAGGCACTCAGATCCAGACTCATTGAGGAGAAGAAACTAGGAGTAGGAGTGGCGTAGAGTTTGGCCGGAGCAAGGAGTTTGGGTAACCAGGCAACAGCAGAGTGTGTTAGAGAGCAGTGTTGGGGAAGCTACTCTGAAAATATACTTTACCAAGCTAGCAATTACTTCACTACACTCTTAGAAAAAAGGGTTTCAAAAGGGTTCTGAGGCGGTCCCCATAGGATAGAACGCTTTTGGGTTCCATGTAGATGGTTCTACATGGAACCCCATCTCCTATGGGGATAGACTTTTTCTTCTAAGAGTGTGTGGAAGAAATGAAGCTATGCTAAATCTAGCCTTAAAAAATATATATTTTACTGAACTAAAGTTACTTTGAAAAAGTAGTTCACTACATCAAAACTACTTTGTGATTAATGATCAAATCTAACATGTCATAGACTACAAATTGCCAGAATAGATCACTTTGGAGGGTCATATGTTAACAGAATGTGAAATTTAGTCTATTAATCACAAAAACAATATTTCAAGTCAGAATGAATTCGGTCTGATGCAAACAAAGAAAGGAAATGATTTCCAACTTCACCCATATGTTCTAAGTAGTGTGTAGTTCCAGTAGTTAGCTACACTGCTACATGTTATAAAAACCCTTAGCTACTGAAAACACTACCACGATTTCAATTAGGTTCAACTACCACCAAGCTAAACAACCTGGTCTCAGAAGAAAACGTATTATATTTGACTAAACTCTGTGCCATTCCATTTAGTATGATATGTTACTTTACGTTAAATTATATTACCTTGGCCTACCAGTGTGATTGCGGTCGTACAATATAATATGAGTTGTAGGATTATAGTATCCTGCATCTTGATCATTTAGTGTGATATATTACCTTTGACTGCTTTAGTAGGATATGATACATTAGGTTAGGGGTTAGGGGTTAGGGGTGAGGGGAAAGGTTTGCTAACATGCTAAGTAAAAATGTAGTAAGCAGTTGATAATTAGCTAAAATGCTAAAGTTGTCAGTGATGAGATTCAAAAACACAACTTTTGGGTTGCTAGACATTTGCGATACATGCCCACCCATCCACACCAACCAACCTTTTGTTTTTGCTTTAAGTAACATACTGCCAAACCAAACATAACACATCATACTAATTTGAGTGTCCCAAATTGATGTAGGCTAATGTAATGTAACCTAACTTAAAGTAACATATCACACTAAATGGAATGTCACGGATTATAGTCAAATATGATATGTTTTGCTCTGAGACAAAGCTGAGTTACTGCAAAATGTAGTTAAATTACTAGTTGAACTACATGTAGTTCACTACTCTCCAACACTGGCCATTAGTTACCTGTTGAGAGGCTGTAAATCTATGAGTGGAGAGGAAACTACAGCGCTGCAGGGGACCCGGATATATCAGAGAGAGTTAGAACCCAGAAGGCTTTGAGGCTCGGTTCCCATGGAGCTGGAGAATGGTTCCAGTTCGATGTCTGTTCTGTGTTTCTCTGGTTGCTAAACTTCACACAGTCTCCTACTACCCTGGATAGTGTCCCAAGTGAAAACCTATTCCCCAATGACTTGCGAAAGTATTCAACCCCCTTGGCATTTTTCCTATTTTGTTGTCTTACAACCTGGAATTAAAATAGATTTGAGGGGTTTTGCATCATTTGATTTACACAACATGCATACCACTTTGATGAAGCAAAATATTTTTATTGTGAAACAAAAAGAAATAAGACAAAAAATCTTTAAGTCATGCCACAGATTCTCAGATTCACAGATTCTCAATTGGATTGAGGTCTGGGCTTTGACTAGGCCATTCCAAGACATTTAAATGTTTCCCCTTAATACATGCCGCTTTAGCAGTATGCTTAGGGTCATTGTTCTGCTGGAAGGTGAACCTCCGTCCCAGTCTCAAATCTCTGGAAGACTGAAACCGGGTTCCCTCAAGAATTTCCCTGTATTTAGCGCTATCCATCATTCCTTCAATTCTGCCCCAGTTTCCCAGTGCCTGCCGATGAAAAGCATCCCCACAGCATGATGCAGCCACCACCATGCTAGCAAAGGGGGAGAATACATATGCACGAACAACTTTTCATTTATTTATTTTTTTCATTTCACTTCACCAATTTGGACTATTTTGTGTATGTCATTACATGAAATCCAAATAAAAATCTATTTAAATTACAGGTTGTAATGCAACAGAATAGGAAAAATGGCAAGGGGGTGAATACTTTTGCAAGTCACTGCATATAGTGAAGAGGGTGCCATTTGGGACAGAGACTTGGCCTATTCTTCATCAGCTTCAGACTGGCTCATCCAAAACCTGTCCACTGCACTGCTACTCCTTACCCGGGTCTATTAAGTTTAACAAATGATCTACCGTTGGAGAGTTTGTGGTTTAGAAAAGCCTTCTATTGACAAATCAGTCTTCTCAGAACCGCCAGTGTTCTAGAATCTGCCAGTGTTCTAGATTCTGCCAGTGTTCCGTCATAGCTGGTCCTTTAAAACTTCTTATGGCTTGAATCCCGCAAACGGGATATGACGACAGCCAGTGAAAGTGCAGGGCGCCAAATTCAAAACAACAGAAATCTCATAATTAAAATTCCTCAAACATAGAAGTATTTTACACCATTTTAAATATAAACTTGTTAATCCCACCACAGTGTCCGATTTCAAAAAAGGCTTTACAGCGAAAGCACAACATATGATTATGTTAGGTCAGAGCCAAGTCACAAAAACACACACAGCCATTTTCCAGCCAAAGAGAGGAGTCACAAAAAGCAGAAATAGAGATCAAATTAATCACTAACCTTTGATGATCTTCATCAGATGACACTCATAGGACTTTGTATTACACAATACATGGATGTTTTGTTTGATAAAGTTCATATTTATATTCAAAAATCTGAGTTTACATTGACGCGTTATGTTTAGTATTTCCTAAACATCCGATGATTTTGCAGAGAGCCACATCAATTTAGAGAAATACTCATAATAAACATTGATAAAAGATACAACTATTATGCATGGATTATAGATACACTTCTCCTCTTGCTCCTACCCCCTACTTTTTCGAACATTCTGTTAAAAATCGCGCAACATTTCAGCGCCCTGCTACTCAGGCCAGGAATATAGTATATGCATATGATTAGTATGTGTGGATAGAAAACACTCTGACGTTTCTAAAACTGGTTAAATCACGGCTGTGACTATAACAGAGCGTCTGTTTCATCGAAAAGCGCAGGAAAATCTGATCACTGAAAATGGAAAAAAATATCCATGCGCCAATTCCAGGAATTGTTAAAGGTGAATCGTATTAAATGAGGCAGAGGTTGCAGTACCTACAGCTTCCACAGGATGTCTAGAGTCTTCTCATTTGCTTCGGATTTGATTCTTGGTCGAACCGACCCAAGGGAACCGATTCCCTCCGGCCTCCAACAGGATGTTTTGGTTGAGATTTCTCCGGACATTTTTTCCAGACGACCACCTATAGAATTTACATCGCCTCCTGATGAATTTTATCGCTTATTAACGTGTACTAATACCTTAAGTTGCATTACAAAAGTATTTCGAAGTGTTTTGTGAAAGTTTATCGTCGACTTTTTTACTTTTAAAAAATGACGTTACGTTATGAAACGCTATTTTTTTCCGTTTATCACACAGTCTTCATAGATCGATATCTAGGCTATATATGGACCGATTTAATCGAAAAAAAAACCCAATAGTGATTATGGGACATCAAGGAGTGCCAACAAAGAAGATGGTCAAAGGTAATGAATGTTTTATATTTTATTGTGCGGTTTGTGTAGCGCCGACTATGCTAATTATTTTGTTTACATCCCCTGCGGGTCTTTTGGGGTGTTACATGCTATCAGATAATAGCTTCTCATGCTTTCGCCGAAAAGCATTTTAAAAATCTGACTTGTTGCCTGGATTCACAATGAGTGTAGCTTTAATTCAATACCCTGCATGTGTATTTTAATGAACGTTTGCGTTTTAACTAATACTATTAGCGTTTAGCGTAGCGCATTTGCATTTCCAGAGCTCTAGATGGGACGCCTGCGTGTCAGGTAGGAGCAAGAGGTTATTAATGTAACCGCTGTGTCAGATGTCAAAAAAGCTTTACCGAAAAAGCACACCATGCAATAATCTGAGTACAGAACTCAGACAACAAATCAAGCCATAAAGATATCCGCCATGTTGTGGAGTCAACAGATGTCAGAAATAGCATTAGAAATATTCACTGACCTTTGATCTTCATCAGAATGCACTCCCAGGAATCCCAGTTCCACAATAAATGTTTGTTTTGTTCGATAAAGTCCATCATTTATGTCCAAATACCTCCTTTTTTTTTGCGCGTTTAGTTTATCCAAATTCATGACGGGCGAGCAGACGAAAAGTAAAAAAGTTCCGTTACAGTCCGTAGAAACATGTCAAATGATGTATAGAATCAATCTTTAGGATGTTTTTATCATAAATCTTCAATAATGTTCTCTCACGTGAACGCGCGTGGTCAGCTCATGCCACTCTGCCAGACCTCTGACTCAATCCCCTCTCATTCCCCCCTCCTTAGCAGTAGAAGCATCAAACAAGGTTCTAAAGACAGTTCACATATAGTGGAAGCCTTAGGAAGTGTAATTTGACCCCACAGACACTGTATATTCGATAGGCAAAAGAGTTGAAAAACTCTCTAAACCTGCGACTGCCTCCTGCCTGCTCCTCTCTAAACCTGCGACTGCCTCCTGCCTACTCCTCTCTACACCTGCGACTGCCTCCTGCCTACTCCTCTCTAAACCTGCGACTGCCTCCTGCCTACTTCTCTCTAAACCTGCGACTGTCTCCTGCCTACTCTTCTCTAAAACTGCGACTGCCTCCTGCCTACTCCTCTCTACACCTGCGACTGCCTCCTACCTACCCTCTGCGACTGCCTCCTGCCTACTCCTCTCTACACCTGCGACTGCCTCCTGCCTACTCCTCTCTACACCTGCGACTGCCTCCTGCCTACTCCTCTCTACACCTGCGACTGCCTCCTGCCTAATCCTCTCTAAAAATACGACTGCCTCCTGCCTACTCCTCTCTACACCTGCGACTGCCTCCTGCCTACTCCTCTCTACACCTGCGACTGCCTCCTGCCTACTCCTCTCTAAACCTGCGACTGCCTCGTGCCTACTCCTCTCTACACTTGTGACAAAAAAATAACATTATTGTGTATTACCAGTGTGATCATGTACCAATTTAAAATTATCTGAGAAGAGCAACATTGGCAGGGCAATTCAAGCATAGCCAATATGCAGTGATAAGGTATTGGGCCTGTAGGCTACTGCACAAACCTCATTGCTACAGAACTATTTCTAATTGGTTAATGTTACAAAGGCTTACATTTAAGTCATGTTTAAAAATATATATATTTAGACTTTTTTGCACATTTATTCTAAATAAAAAACGGAAATATCACAATTACATAAGTATTCAGATTGGTTCCTGACTTCCCTGAAAAGTTGCATATCGCTGCGACTATTCGAAGCTAGTGCAGTACGCAACACAATGTTTTTGTGCTGGTCAAGGGCAGTCAAGTCTGGAGTGAACCAAGGGCTATATCTGTTCTTAGTTCAACATTTTTTGAAAGGGGCATGCTAATCTAAGATGGTGAGGAAAGCACCTGCTCGTTTGACCGCAGGCCCATAACGGACGCAGTCAATGTGGCAGTGATCGCTGAGATCCTGGTTGAAAACAGCAGAGGTGTATTTAGAGGGCAGGTTGGTCAGGATAATATCTATGAGGGTGCCCATGTTTACGGATTTGGGGTTATACCTGGTAGGATCCTTGATAATTTGTGTGAGATTGAGGGCACCCAGCTTAGATTGTAGGACGGCTGGGGAGACTGGAGAGACTGGAGCGGGTTGAGGAGTGACTGGAGCGGGTTGAAGAGAGACTGGAGAGTGGAGTGGGTTGAGGAGTGACTGGAGCAGGTTGAGGAGAGACTGGAGAGACTGTAGAAGGTTGAGGAGAGACTGGAGTGGGTTGAGGAGAGACTGGAGTGGGTTGAGGAGAGACTGGAGTGGGTTGAGGAGAGACTGGAGTGGGTTGAGGAGAGACTGGAGAGACTTTAGCGGGTTGAGGAGAGACCGGAGTGTGTTGAGGAGAGACAGGAGAGACTTTAGCGGGTTGAGGAGAGACCGGAGGGGGTTGAGGAGAGACTGTAGAGACTGGAGCGGGTTGAGGAGAGACTGAAGAGACTGGAGAGGGTTGAGGAAAGACTTGAAAGACTGGAGCAGGTTGAGAAGAGACTGGAGAGACTGGAGCGGATTGAGGAGAGACTGAAGCAGGTTGAGGAGAGACTGGAGCTTGTTGAGGAGAGACCGGAGTGGATTGAGGAGAGACTGGAGAGACTGGAGCAGGTTGAGGAGAGACGGGAGAGACTGGAGCTTGTTGAGGTGAGACTGGAGCGGGTTGAGGATATACCGGAGTGGAATGTGGAGAGACTGTAGAGACTGGAGTGGGTGGAGGAGGAACTGGAGAGACTGGAGAGGGTTGAGGAGAGACTTGAGAGACTGGAGCAGGTTGAGGAGAGACTGGAGAGACTGGAGCAGGTTGAGGAGAGACTGGAGAGACTGGAGCGGGTTGAGGAGAGATCGGAGTGACTGGAGCGGGTTGAGGAGAGACTGGAGTTGGTTGGGAAGAGACTGGAGAGACTGGAGCAGGTTGAGGAGAGACTGGAGAGACTGGAGCTTGTTGAGGTGAGACTGGAGCGAGTTCAGGAGAGACTGGAGTATGTTGAGGAGAGACTGGAGCGGGTTGAGAAGAGACTGGAGAGACTGGAACGGGTTGAGGATATACCGGAGCGGGTTGTGGAGAGGCTGGAGTGGGTTGAGGAGAAACTGGAGAGACTGGAGAGGGTTGAGGATAGACTTGAGAGACTGGAGAAGGTTGAGGATAGACTGGAGAGACTGGAGAGGGTTGGGGCGAGACTGGAGAGACTGGAGTGTGTTGAGGAGAAACTGGAGCGGGTTGAGGAGAAACTGGAGTGGGTTGAGGAGAAACTGGAGTGGGTTGAGGAGAGACTCTAGAGACTGGAGCAGGTTGAGGAGAGACTGGAGAGACTGGAGCTTGTTGAGGTGAGACTGGAGCTTGTTGAGGTGAGACTGGAGCGAGTTGAGGAGAGACTGGAGCGAGTTGAGGAGAGACTGGAGTGTGTTGAGGAGAGACTGGAATGTATTGAGGAGAGACTGGAGCGGTTTGAGGAGAGACTGGAGAGACTGGAGCGGGTTGAGGATATACCGGAGCGGTTTGAGGAGAGACCGGAGAAACTGGAGCAGGTTGAGGAGAGACTGGAGTGACTGGAGCGGGTTGAGGATAGACTGTAGAGACTGGAGCGGGTTGAGGAGGAACTGGAGAGACTGGAGAGGGTTGAGGAGAGACCGTAGAGACTGGAGTGGGTTGAGGAGAGATTGGAGAGACTGGAGCAGGTTGAGGAGAGACTAGAGAGACTGGAGCTGGTTGAGGAGAGACTGGAGTGGGTTGAGGAGAGACTGGAGCGGTTTGAGGAGAGATGGGAGAGACTGGAGCAAGTTGGGGAGAGACTGGAGCGAGTTGGGGAGAGACTAAGGCTTGTTGAAGTGAGACTGGATTGGGTTGAGGAGAAACTGGAGCGAGTTGAGGAGAGACTGGAGTGTGTTGAGGAGAGACAGGAGAGACTTTAGCGGGTTGAGGAGAGACCGGAGGGGGTTGAGGAGAGACTGTAGAGACTGGAGCGGGTTGAGGAGAGACTGAAGAGACTGGAGAGGGTTGAGGAGAGACTTGAAAGACTGGAGCAAGTTGAGGAGAGACTGGAGAGACTGGAGCGGATTGAGGAGAGACTGAAGCGGGTTGAGGAGAGACTGGAGAGACTGGAGCTTGTTGAGGAGAGACCGGAGTGGGTTGAGGAGAGACTGGAGAGACTGGAGCAGGTTGAGGAGAGACGGGGGAGACTGGAGCTTGTTGAGGTGAGACTGGAGCGGGTTGAGGATATACCGGAGCGGGTTGTGGAGAAACTGGAGAGACTGGAGCGGGTTGAGGAGAGATTGGAGCGAGTTGAGGAGAGACTGGAGCGAGTTGAGGAGAGACTGGAGCGGGTTGAGGAGAGACTGGAGCAGGTTTAGGTGAGACTGGAGAGACTGGATCTTGTTGAGGTTAGACTGGAGCTTGTTGAGGTTAGAATGGAGCGGGTTGAGGAGAGACTGGAGAGACTGGAGCGGGTTGAGGAGAGACTGGAGTGGGTTGAGGAGAGACTGGAGCGGGTTGAGGAGAGATTGGAGCGAGTTGAGGAGAGACTGGAGCGAGACTGGAGTGAGGAGAGACTGGAGCGGAGTTGAGGAGAGACTGGAGCGGGTGGTGAGGAGAGACTGGAGCGGGTTGAGGAGAGATGGGAGGACTGAGACTGGAGAGACTGGATCTTGGTTGAGGAGAAACTTAGACTGGAGCTTGTTGAGGTTGAGAGATGGAGCGGGTTGAGGAGAGACTGGAGAGACTGGAGCTGGGACTGGAGCAAGTTGAGGAGAGACTGGAGTGGGTTGAGGAGAGACTGGAGCTGGGTTGAGGAAAGATGGGAGAGACTGGAGCGAGTTGGGGAGAGACGGGAGTGTGTTGGGGAGAGACTGGAGTGTGTTGAGGAGAGACAGGAGAGACTGGAGCGGGTTGAGGAGAGACCGGAGGGGGTTGAGGAGAGACTGTAGAGACTGGAGCGGGTTGAGGAGAGACTGAAGAGACTGGAGAGGGTTGAGGAGAGACTGGAGAGACTGGAGCGGATTGAGGAGAGACTGAAGCGGGTTGAGGAGAGACTGGAGAGACCGGAGCTTGTTGAGGAGAGACCGGAGTGGGTTGAGGAGAGACTGGAGAGACTGGAGCAGGTTGAGGAGAGACAGGAGAGAATGGAGCGATTTGAGGAGAGACTGGAGCGATTTGAGGAGAGACTGGAGAGAATGGAGCTTGTTGAGGAGAGACTGGAGCGATTTGAGGAGAGACTGGAGCGATTTGAGGAGAAACTGGAGAGACTGGAGAGAATTTGTGAGGAGAGACTGAGAGTGTTTTGAGGAGAGACTGGAGTGTTTTGAGGAGAGACTGGAGTGTTTTGAGGAGAGACTGGAGTGTTTTGAGGAGAGACTGGAGTGGGTTGAGGAGAGACTGGAGTGGGTTTAGGAGAGACTGGAGCGGGTTGAGGAGAGACTGGAGCGGGTTGAGGAGAGACTGGAGCGGGTTGAGGAGAGACTGGAGCGGGTTGAGGAGAGACCGGAGTGGGTTGAGCAGAGACAGAACAGGATTACTGTGTTAGCTGAAAGCGTCCAGTAGAGAACACACAGGTCTGAATGCTGCAAGTAATATGATCTCCCCCTCTCTCACACACACACACACACACACACATTCTCCACACACACACACAGACACACACACACACACACACACACACACACACACACACACACACACACACACACATTGGTATAACCATAACCCGAGAGAACACACAGAGAGACAGCTTTGTTAATGTGCCAATAAGGATTTAAGGAATCAAATACACGTTTTCATTTCCTTCAATGTCCAGGTACAGGGGGATTAGAGAGAGGAGAGATGAAAGTAGAGAGAGAGAGAGCGGAGAGATAAAACTAGTTATCAGAACCGGCCCAGGGGAACAAAGACTCTTTGGTGTGCCATCGGGTCGTTTCTCTCCCTAGCAGTATTGTACTGTATGGTAAAGGGCTTTCTCTCCCTAGCAGTACTGTATGGTAAAGGGCTTTCTCTCTCTAGCTGTACTGTATGTTAAAGGGCTTTCTCTCCCTAGCAGTACTGTATGGTAAAGGGCTTTCTCTCTCTAGCTGTACTGTATGTTAAAGGGCTTTCTCTCCCTAGCTGTACTGTATGTTAAAGGGCTTTCACTCACTAGCTGTACTGTATGTTAAAGGGCTTTCTCTCTCTAGCTGTACTGCATGTTAAAGGGCTTTCTTTCTCTAGCTGTACTGTATTGTATGTTAAAGGTCTTTCTATCCCTAGCTGTACTGTATTGTATGTTAAAGGGCTTTCTCTCTCTAGCAGTACTGTATTGTATGTTAAAGGGCTTTCTCTCTCTAGCTGTACTGTATGGTAAAGAGCTTTCTCTCCCTAGCAGTACTGTATGGTAAAGGGCTTTCTCTCTCTAGCTGTACTGTATGTTAAAGGACTTTCTCTCCCTAGCAGTACTGTATTGTATGTTAAAGGGCTTTCTCTCCCTAGCTGTACTGTATGTTAAAGGGCTTTCTCTCTCTAGCAGTACTGTATTGTATGTTAAAGGGCTTTCTCTCTCTAGCTGTACTGTATGTTAAAGGGCTTTCTCTCCCTAGCTGTACTGTATGTTAAAGGGCTTTCTCTCCCTAGCTGTACTGTATGTTAAAGGGCTTTCTCTCCCTAGCAGTACTGTATGGTAAAGGGCTTTCTCTCTCTAGCTGTACTGTATGTTAAAGGGCTTTCTCTCACTAGCTGTACTGTATATTAAAGGGCTTTCTCTCCCTAGCTGTACTGTATGTTAAAGGGCTTTCACTCACTAGCTGTACTGTATGTTAAAGGGCTTTCTCTCTCTAGCTGTACTGCATGTTAAAGGGCTTTCTCTCTCTAGCTGTACTGTATTGTATGTTAAAGGTCTTTCTATCCCTAGCTGTACTGTATTGTATGTTAAAGGGCTTTCTCTCTCTAGCAGTACTGTATTGTATGTTAAAGGGCTTTCTCTCTCTAGCTGTACTGTATTGTATGTTAAAGGGCTTTCTCTCCTAGCTGTACTGTATGGTAAAGAGCTTTCTCTCCCTAGCAGTACTGTATGGTAAAGGGCTTTCTCTCTCTAGCTGTACTGTATGTTAAAGGACTTTCTCTCCCTAGCAGTACTGTATTGTATGTTAAAGGGCTTTCTCTCCCTAGCTGTACTGTATGTTAAAGGGCTTTCTCTCTCTAGCAGTACTGTATTGTATGTTAAAGGGCTTTCTCTCTCTAGCTGTACTGTATGTTAAAGGGCTTTCTCTCCCGAGCAGTACTGTATTGTATGTTAAAGGGCTTTCTCTCCCTAGCTGTACTGTATGTTAAAGGGCTTTCTCTCCCTAGCAGTACTGTATGGTACAGGGCTTTCTCTCCCGAGCAGTACTGTATGTTAAAGGGCTTTCTCTCCCTAGCTGTACTGTATGTTAAAGGGCTTTCTCTCCCTAGCAGTACTGTATGTTAAAGGGCTTTCTCTCTCTAGCTGTACTGTATGTTAAAGGGCTTTCTCTCTCTAGCTGTACTGTATGTTAAAGGGCTTTCTCTCCCTAGCTGTACTGTATGTTAAAGGGCTTTCTCTCTCTAGCTGTACTGTATGTTAAAGGGCTTTCTCTCTCTAGCTGTACTGTATGTTAAAGGGCTTTCTCTCTCTAGCTGTACTGTATGTTAAAGGGCTTTCTCTCTCTAGCTGTACTGTATGTTAAAGGGCTTTCTCTCTCTAGCTGTACTGTATGTTAAAGGGCTTTCTCTCCCTAGCTGTACTGTATGTTAAAGGGCTTTCTCTCCCTAGCAGTACTGTATGTTAAAGGGCTTTCTCTCTCTAGCTGTACTGTATGTTAAAGGGCTTTCTCTCCCTAGCAGTACTGTATGTTAAAGGGCTTTCTCTCTCTAGCTGTACTGTATGGTAAAGGGCTTTCTCTCCCTAGCAGTACTGTATGTTAAAGGGCTTTCTCTCTCTAGCAGTACTGTATGGTACAGGGCTTTCTCTCCCGAGCAGTACTGTATGTTAAAGGGCTTTCTCTCTCTAGCTGTACTGTATGTTAAAGGGCTTTCTCTCCCTAGCAGTACTGTATGTTAAAGGGCTTTCTCTCTCTAGCTGTACTGTATGTTAAAGGGCTTTCTCTCCCTAGCAGTACTGTATGGTACAGGGCTTTCTCTCCCGAGCAGTACTGTATGGTAAAGGGCTTTCTCTCTCTAGCTGTACTGTATGTTAAAGGGCTTTCTCTCCCTAGCAGTACTGTATGGTAAAGGGCTTTCTCTCCCTAGCAGTACTGTATGTTAAAGGGCTTTCTCTCTCTAGCTGTACTGTATTGTATGTTAAAGGGCTTTCTCTCCCTAGCTGTACTGTATGTTAAAGGGCTTTCTCTCCCTAGCTGTACTGTATGTTAAAGGGCTTTCTCTCCCTAGCTGTACTGTATGTTAAAGGGCTTTCTCTCCCTAGCAGTACTGTATGTTAAAGGGCTTTCTCTCCCTAGCAGTACTGTATGTTAAAGGGCTTTCTCTCCCGAGCAGTACTGTATGTTAAAGGGCTTTCTCTCTCTAGCAGTACTGTATGTTAAAGGGCTTTCTCTCCCTAGCTGTACTGTATGTTAAAGGGCTTTCTCTCCCTAGCTGTACTGTATGTTAAAGGGCTTTCTCTCTCTAGCTGTACTGTATGTTAAAGGGCTTTCTCTCCCTAGCTGTACTGTATGTTAAAGGGCTTTCTCTCTCTAGCTGTACTGTCTGTTAAAGGGCTTTCTCTCCCTAGCAGTACTGTATGTTAATAGAACAGGCCCTGCAATGGAACCTCATGTTACTCCTTTAGTAATATCTAGAGACTGTAATTATTAGCACCCAATGGTTGTATTCACAGACACACTTTATCACCCCATGCAGTAAGTGTAACAGCTTATTCTCCTACACCTTTTCTTTTCCATATCCGTTGGATGAAGAACAGTAGTGTTCTAGCGTAAGACTACAAACAGAACAGTGAAACAACGACGTGTGTGTCTACTGCTGACTTAACCAGGACGCTCCGCTCCAAGTCAGGAATTGTTAATTGGTATCATTACCACAGAGAGAGAGAGACGGACACTGAGCTGAACAGCGCCATGTAATAATACATCTTACAGTTATGTTTGTATTTATTAAGGATCTGCCAAGGCAGCAGATACTCTTCCTGGATCGAAACACATTTAAGGCACTTACATTACACATAAAACAAAAGATAAAACTGGCCATCATATAAAATTATTACACAACTACATAAATACAGTACAAAATGTAAAATACCACCATACAACAATATTACCATGTCTGAGTATGTAGAGTACGTGTGCTAGCCTGTGTGTGATTACAGTCCTCGCTGTTCAATAAGTTGGAGTTCCGTAGGGTGGAGTTCCATTAGGTGGAATTCCGTAGGGTGGAGTTCCATTAGGTGGAATTCTGTAGGGTGGAGTTCCATTAGGTGGAGTTCCATGAGGTGTAGTTCCTTAAATTGGAGTTCCATAAGGTGGAGTTCCGTAAGGTGGAGTTCCATGAGGTGTAGTACCTTAAATTGGAGTTCCATAAGGTGTAGTTCCTTAAATTGGAGTTCCGTGAGGTGGAGTTCCGTGAGGTGGAGTTCCGTAAGGTGGAGTTCCATAAGGTGGAGTTCCATAAGGTGGAGTTCCATAAGGTGGAGATCAGTCTGCTAAGCTTCTTCTAATTTCCCCAATGCAAGTCTTTATCTCCACCCTGCTACCACGAAAAGACTTCCACCCTGCTGCAATACAGAGGCTAAATGCAAGTATTTCCCGTGACTCTGGCTCAAAACCAAATGTTTACCTGGCCCACCACTCCACCATGGACTTTAACAACCTTGACGACCAGGTCCATCTATACAAGGCAGCAGTGCCCACCTTCACCCGAACCCTAAAGGACATCTTCCTCAACTGCTTCCCAAACACCTCACACAGGAGCAACAGGTCAATGGACACACTGCCCAGACCAGCGAGACACTCTCCCAGACCTGTGGGACCTCCCCCCTCAGACCTACACATAGAGGACCCACGCCGAGAGGGTGGGTCCTCTTTATGCTTCGCTGTAAAGCCTTTTTGAAATCTGACAAAGCGGCTGGATTAACAAGAAATTCATCTTTAAACCGATGTATAACACTTGTATTTTTTATGAATGTTTATTATGACTATTTCTGTAGTTTGAGTTTGGAGCTCTGCAATTTCACAGGATGATGTCAAGGTGGGTCGCTAGCGGAACGCCTGCACCCTCTCCCTAAACTGTATCCCTCTCCCTAAACTACCCTCTGCCAAGGAAAAGGCTATTCTCAAAACCAAATCCAGGTGTTGTCGACAAGCGGACTGTTTTCGCAACCCAGCTCTTCGCTACTGCATTGGGCAGAGGGTATGACTTTTCCCTCGGGATCTGCCCTTTCCGGTGGAGTCCCGCAAGCTGTCTCCCTGTTTCATTGGTCCTTTTTCCAGAGTTCTGAGTTCCACTGCTGTCCGTCTTGTGTTACCCCGTACCCTCCGTATTCACCCTACCTTCCATGTGTCTCGGATTAAGCCAGTGTCTCACAGTCCTTTGTCTTCTGTTTCTAGGCCCATCCCTCCCCCCGGGTCATCGATGGCCAGACAGCGTATACGGTGAGACGCCTCCTGAGGGTTCGACCACAGCGCAGGGGTTTCTAGTACCTGGTTGACTGGGAGGGTTATGACCCGGAGGAGAGGTGCTGGGTCCCTGCTAAAGACATCCTGGACCGGGCCCTCATCGCCGATTTTCACCTTCATCAGCCAGGTATGTGCCCAGGTAGGACGCCAGGTGGCGCTCCTAGGGGGGGTACTGTCACACCCTGATCTGTTTCACCTCTCCTTGTTATTGTCTCCACCCACTCCAGGTGTCACTTGTTTTCCCCAAAGTATTTATCCCTGTGTTTCCTGTCTCTTTGTGCCTGTTCGTCTTGTATTTCCAAGTCAAGTCAACCTGGGGCGGCAGGTAGCCTAGTGGTTAGTGCGTTGGACTAGTAACCGAAAGGTTGCAAGATTGGATCCCTGAGCTGACAAGGTAAAAATCTATTGTTCTGCCCCTGAACAAGGCAGTTAACCCACTGTTCCTAGGCCGTCATTGAAAATAAGACTTTGTTCTTAATAACTCACTTGCCTAGTTAAATTAAGCTAAAATACATGTTTAAAACCTGTTTTTTCCCGTTCTCCTGCTTTTGCTACTTCTCCTTCTTCTAGTCCAAACGGTTTTGACCCTTGTCTGTTACTGGACCCAGGCCAGGAGTCTAATAGCCTCTAGAATGTTAGTACAGGGAGGTAAGGAAAGCCCTCCTGCTATGTCACTTTTTTGGTGTGTTTGGACCATGATAGTTCGTTGGTGATGTGAACACTAAGGAACTTCAAACTCTTGACCCGCTCCACTACAGCCCAGTCGATTTTAACGGGGGCCTGTTCGGCCCTCATTTTCCTATAGACCATGATCAGGCCCTTTGTCTTGCTCACAATAAGGGAGAGGTTGTTGTTCTGGCACCACACTTCCAGACTTCCGGCGCCGACAGAGATGGCCGCCTCGTTCCTAGGAAACTATGCAGTATTTTGTTTTTTTACGTGTTATTTCTTACACTGTTACCCCAGGAAATCTTAAGTCTTATTACATACAGTCAGGAGGAACTATTGGATATAAGAGCGATGTCAACTCTCCAACATTACGACCTGGAATATGACTTTCCCAAAGCGGATCCTCTGTTTGGCCTACCACCCAGGACAATGGATTGGATCCCAGCCGGCGACCCAAAACAACGGCACCGCAGAAGGGACAGACGGAACGTCTTCTGGTCAGGCTCCGTAGACGGGAACATCGCGCACTGCTCCAGAGTATACTACTCGCCAATGTCCAGTCTCTTGACAACAAGGTAGACGAAATCCGAGCAAGGATTGCCTTCCAGAGAGACATCAGAGATTAAAACGTTCTTTGTTTCAAGGAAACATGGCTCACTTGGGATACGTTATCAGAGTCGGTACAGCCACCTCGCGCAGACAGAAACAAACATCTCTCTGGTAAGAAGAAGGGCGGGGGTGTATGCCTTGTGATTAACGAAACGTGGTGCGATTATATTAATATATATAGATTAACAACTCATGGTGTGATCATAACAACATACAGGAACTCAAGTCCTTTTGTTCACCTGACCTATAATTCCTTACAATCAAATGTCGACCGCATTATCTACCAAGAGAATTCTCTTCGATTATAATCACAGTCGTGTATATCCCGCCCCAATCAGACACATCGATGGACCTGAAAGAACTTCATTTGACTCTATGTAAACTGGAAACCACATATCCTGAGGCTGAATTTATTATAGCTGGGGATTTTAACAAGGCTAATCTGAAAACTTGGCACCGTATATTTGAACAGCATATCGATTGCGTGACCCGGGCTAGCAAAACACTGGATCATTGTTATTCTAACTTCCGAGCCATCCCCTCCCTCCTTTCGGAAAATCTGACCACGACTCAATTTTTTTGCTCCCAGCCTATAGACAGAAAATAAAACAGGAAGCGCCCGTGCTCAGATACATTCAACGCTGGTCCGAACAATCGGATTCCATACTTCAAGATCACGTGGACTGGGATATGTTCCGCATAGCGTCGGACAATAACATTGATGAATACGCTGATTCGGTGAGCGAGTTTATCGGTGATGTTGTACCCAAAGCGTCTAAAACATTCCCCAACCAGAAACAGTGGATTGATGGCAGCATTCGTGCAAAACTGAAAGCACAAACCACTGCTTTAAATATGGGCAAGGTGACTGGAAAAAATGACCGAATACAAACTGTGTAGCTATTCCCTCTGCAAGGCAATCAAACAAGCTAAGCATCAATATAGAGACAAAGTAGAATCTCAATTCAACGGCTCAGACACAAGAGGTATGTGGCAGGGTCTACAGTCAATCACGGACTACAAAAGAAAAACCAGCCCCGTCACGGACCACGATGTCTTGCTCCCAGACAAACTAAACAACTCCTTTGCTCACATTGAGGACAACACAGTTCCACTGACACGGCCCGCAACCAAAACCTGTGGATTCTACTTCACTGCAGCCGACGTGAGTAAAACATTTAAATGTGTTAACCCTCGCAAGGCTGCCGGCCCAGACGGCATCCCCTGCCGCGTCCTCAGAGCATGCGCAGACCA
Source organism: Oncorhynchus tshawytscha (assembly GCF_018296145.1). Lineage (NCBI taxonomy): Eukaryota > Metazoa > Chordata > Actinopteri > Salmoniformes > Salmonidae > Oncorhynchus > Oncorhynchus tshawytscha. The sequence continues at coordinate 40,115,256 of NC_056449.1, read as the reverse complement.
GCTGGCTGGTGTGTTTACGGACATAATCAATCCTTATCCCAGTCTGCTGTCCCCACATGTTTCAAGAGGGCCACCACTGATCCTGTTCCCAAGAAAGCGAAGGTAACTGAGCTAAATGACTATCGCCCGTAGCACTCACTTCTGTCATCATGAAGTGCTTTGAGAGACTAGTCAAGGCCAATATCACCTCCACCCTACCTGACACCCTACACCCACTCCAATTTGCTTACCGCCCCAATAGGTCCACAGACGACGCAATCACAATCACACTGCCCTAACCCATCTGGACAACAGGAATACCTATGTAAGAATAGTGTTTATCGACTATCGCTCAGCATTTAACACCATAGTCCCCTCCAAACTCGTCATTAAGCTCGAGACCCTGGGTCTTGGGTCCTGTACAACTGGGTCCTGTACATCCTGACGGGCCGTCACCAGGCTGTGAGGGTAGATAACAACATCTCCACCCCGCTGATCCTCAACACCACCCACAAGGGTGCGTTCTCAGCCCTCTCCTGTACTCCCTGTTCACCCATGACTGCGTGGCCATGCACGCCTCCAACTCAATCATCAAGTTTGCAGACGACACTACAATGGTAGGCTTGATTACCAATAACGACGAGACGGCCTACAGTGAAGATGTGAGGACCCTCGGAGTGTGGTGTCAAGAAAATAACCTCACACTCAATGTCAACTAAACAAAGGAGATGGACTCGTGGACTTCAGGAAACAGCAGAGGGAGCAGCCCCCTATCCACATCAACGGGGCAGTAGTGGAGAAGGTGGAAAGTTTTAAGTTCCTCGGCATACACATCACGGACAAACTGAAATGGTCCACCCACACAGATAGCGTGGTGAAGAAGGCGCAGCAGCCCCTCTTCAAACTCAGGAGGCTGAAGAATTTTGGTTTATCACCAAATATAAAGCCCCCACCCTGCTGTGTCCTAGTCCTTCTTTATCCCCCACCCTGCTGTGTCTTAGTCCTCCTATATCCCCTACCCTGCTGTGTCCTCGTCCTCCTTTATCCCCTACCCTGCTGTGTCCTCGTCCTCCTTTAGCCCCTACCCTGCTGTGTCTTCGTCCACCTATATTCCCTACCCTGCTGTGTCCTCCTATATCCCCTACCCTGCTGTGTCCTCGTCCTCCTTTATCCCCTACCCTGCTGTGTCCTCGTCCTCCTTTATCCCCTACCCTGCTGTGTCCTCGTCCTCCTTTAGCCCCTACCCTGCTGTGTCCTCGTCCACATATATATCCCCTACCCTGCTGTGTCCTCGTCCTCCTTTAGCCCCTACCCTGCTGTGTCCTCGTCCACATATATATCCCCTACCCTACTGTGTCCTCGTCCTCCTTTAGCCCCTACCCTGCTGTGTCCTCGTCCACATATATCCCCTACCCTGCTGTGTCCTCGTCCACATATATCCCCTACTCTGCTTTGTCCTCGTCCACCTATAGACCCTACACTGTGTCTGGCAATCAGATGCACGGCTCTACTCTGCTCGCTACCACACACACTCAAACACTCAGCTGCACGGCTCTATCCTGCTCTCTACCACACACACTCAAACATTCAGCTGCACGGCTCTATCCTGCTCTCTACCACACACACTCAAACACTCAGCTGCACGGCTCTATCATGCTCTCTACCACACACACTCAAACACTCAGCTGCACGGCTCTATCCTGCTCTCTACCACACACACTCAAACACTCAGCTGCACGGCTCTATCCTGCTCTCTACCACACACACTCAAACACTCAGCTGCACGGCTCTACTCTGCTCTCTCCCACACACACTCAAACACCTGCTCTCCAGTCAAGCTCCACTGATACTGTTTCCAATAATTCTATCAGAGTTTTACAACATCAACATGCTGGCTGCAGTGTGTGTGTGGGTGTTTGTGTGTGTGTGTGTGTGTGTGCATTACTCTCATGAAGAAGGAATGTCTCTGTTTGTTATGAAAAGAGAAGGAGAGAAAGCACTTGTCTGTTTAGTCTCAGATCAGAGACCCTGGGCGGTGATAGGAGACGGTAGGCTGATCTCTTGTCTGTTTAGTCTCAGATCATAGACCCTGGGCGGTGATCTCTTGTCTGTTTAGTCTCAGATCATAGACCCTGGGCCTACGTTCTTAGGACTGGTCAGAGATAGTTCATAAGTTCTTAGGGCTGGTCAGAGATAGACAATAAGATATTTGGACTGGTCAGGCTGGTCAAAGATAAACTTTAGGATATTGGAGTTGGTCAGGCTGGTCAGAGATAGACAATAGGATCTTAGGGCTGGTTAGAGATAGACAATAGGATCTAAGAGCTGGTCAGAGATAGACAATAGGATCTAAGAGCTGGTTAGAGATAGACAATAGGATCTAAGAGCTGGTTAGAGATAGACAATAGGATCTTAGGGCTGGTCAGAGATAGACAATAGGATCTTAGGTCTGGTCAGAGCATGACAATTGGATCTTAGGTCTGGCCAGGCTTGTCAGACAATAGGATCTTGTCAGACAATAGGATCTTAGGACTGGTCAGAGATAGACAATAGGATCTTAGGTCTGGTCAGAGCATGACAATTGGATCTTAGGTCTGGTCAGGCTGGTCAGAGATAGACAATAGAATGTTAGAGCTGCTCAGAGATAGACAATAGAATGTTAGAGCTGGTCAGAGATGGTTCATAAGTTTTTGCCTAGTTGGAGATATTTTGCTCCCAAATATTTTTCTGTGTGACCTGGCATTATGATTTGGTAGCACCAGTGGGCAAAAATTATGATTTATGATTCTTTCCAAAATCATGTGCATTAATATGGAGTTGGTCTTCCCTTTGCTGCTATAACAGTGGGAAGGCATTAATATGGAGTTGGTCCCCATAACAGCCCCCACTCTTCTGGGAAGGTTTTCACTAGATGTTGGAACATTACTGTATAACCTCCAAGCAACACACATTACTGCTGATGTCCCTTTCAGATGTTGGAACATTACACACAGTGATGTGTCCCCATCAACACACAGTGGAAGCAACACAGTGATGTCCCCAGCAACACACAGTGATGACCCCAGCAACACACAGTGATGTCCCCAGCAACACACAGTGATGGCACAACACAGGACCAGCAACACACAGTGATGATCCCAGCAACACACAGTGATGTCCCCCCCACAGTGATGTCCTCAGCACACACAGTGATGTCCCCAGCAACACACAGTGATGTCCCCAGCAACACACAGTGATGTCCCCAGCAACACACAGTGATGTCCCCAGCAACACACAGTGATGACCCCAGCAACACACAGTGATTTCCCCAGCAACACACAGTGATTTCCCCAGCAACACACAGTGATGACCCCAGCAACACACAGTGATGTCCCCAGCAACCCCCGTCTGACACACTGCACTCCACCCGTCACACCTCCTTCCCCGTCCTCCCACCTCCACCCTCCTTCCCCCTCTCCTCCCTCCTTCCCCCTCTCCTCCCCTCCTTCCCCCTCTCCCCCTCCTCCCTCCTCCCCCCTCTCCTCCCTCCTTCCCCCCTCTCCTCCTTCCCTCCTCCCCCCTCCCCCTCCTCACACCTCCTCCTCCCCCCCTCCTCCCCTCCTCCACCATCTCCTCACACCTCCTCCCCCTCTCCTCCTCCCCCCCTCTCCTCCCCCTCCACCATCTCCTCCCTCCTCCCCCTCTCCTCCTCACACCTCCTCCCCTCTCCTCACACCTCCTCCCCACCTCTCCTCACCTCACACCTCCTCCCCCTCTCCTCACACCTCCTCCTTCCCCCCTGGATTGGGAAGTGAATTGTGTGATGAGCCCTTCAGGTTAGAGTTTCATGCCCCAGGTGTGTTGTTGTTATTGTATGAGCCCTCCAGGTGTGTTGTTATTGTATGAGCCCTCCAGGTGTGTTGTTATTGTATGAGCCCTCCAGGTGTGTTGTTATTGTATGAACCCTCCAGGTGTGTTGTTATTGTATGAACCCTCCAGGTGTATTGTTGTTATTGTATGAACCCTCCAGGTGTGTTATTGTATGAGCCCTCCAGGTGTGTTGTTGTTATTGTATGAACCCTCCAGGTGTATTGTTGTTATTGTATGAGCCCTCCAGGTGTGTTGTTGTATGAGCCCTCCAGGTGTATTGTTGTTATTGTATGAACCCTCCAGGTGTATTGTTGTATGAACCCTCCAGGTGTATTGTTGTTATTGTATGAACCCTCCAGGTGTATTGTTGTATGAGCCCTCCAGGTGTATTGTTGTTATTGTATGAACCCTCCAGGTGTATTGTTGTATGAACCCTCCAGGTGTATTGTTGTTATTGTATGAACCCTCCAGGTGTGTTATTGTATGAGCCCTCCAGGTGTATTGTTGTTATTGTATGAACCCTCCAGGTGTGTTATTGTATGAGCCCTCCAGGTGTGTTGTTGTTATTGTTGTTATTGTATGAACCCTCCAGGTGTGTTATTGTATGAGCCCTCCAGGTGTGTTGTTGTTATTGTATGAACCCTCCAGGTGTGTTATTGTATGAGCCCTCCAGGTGTATTGTTGTTATTGTATGAACCCTCCAGGTGTGTTATTGTATGAGCCCTCCAGGTGTGTTGTTGTTATTGTATGAACCCTTGTGTTGAACCCTCCAGGTGTGTTGTTGTTATTGTATGAACCCTCCAGCCCTCCAGGTGTATTGTTGTTATTCCAGGTGTGTTGAACCCTCCAGGTGTGTTATTGTATGAGCCCTCCAGGTGTGTTGTTGTTATTGTATGAACCCTCCAGGTGTGTTATTGTATGAGCCCTCCAGGTGTATTGTTGTTATTGTATGAGCCCTCCAGGTGTATTGTTGTTATTGTATGAACTGCTGGTTTCAAACATGGCTCAACATGCTTCATATTTCCTTGACAACATATTTTGTCCTTCCTGTTTTTTTTTCTTTTCTTTTCTTTTCCTTCTCAAAGCTACTACAGCCAGAAGATAACAGAGCTTAGCACAGTAAAAAACACAATCTGATGTCATCTCTCTCTATCTGTCTCCCTGTCTCTCTGTCTCTCTCTCTCCCTCCCTCCCTGTCTCTCTCTCTCTCTCCCTGTCTCTCTCTCTCTCTCCCTGTCTCTCTGTCTCTCTCTCTCTCCCCTCCCTGTCTCTCTCTCTCCCTCCCTGTCTCTCTCTCTCTCCCTGTCTCTCTGTCTCCCTGTCTCTCTGTCTCTCTCTCTCCCTCCCTCCCTGTCTCTCTCTCTCTCTCCCTGTCTCTCTCCGTCTCTCCCCTGTCTCTCTGTCTCTCTCTCTCTCTCCCTCCCTGTCTCTCTCTCTCCCTCCCTGTCTCTCTCTCTCTCCCTGTCTCTCTCTCTCTCCCTGTCTCTCTCTCTCTCTCTCTCCCTGTCTCTCTGTCTCTCTCTCCCTGTCTCTCTGTCTCTCTCTCTCTCTCTCTCTCTCTCTCTCTCGTCTCTCCCTGTCTCTCTGTCTCTCTCTCTCTCTCTCTCGGTCTCTCTCTCTCTCTCTCGGTCTCTCTCTCTCTCTCTCTCGGTCTCCCTCTCTCTCTCGGTCTCTATCGGTCTCTCTGACTCTCTCTGACTCTCTCTCTATCGGTCTCTCTCTCTCTCTCGGTCTCTCTCTCTATCGGTCTCTCTCTCTCTCTCTCTCTCTCTCTATCGGTCTCTCTCTCTCTCTCTCTATCGGTCTCTCTCTCGGTCTCTCTCTCTCTCTCTCTCTCTCTCTCTCTCTCTCTCGGTCTCTATCGGTCTCTCTGACTCTCTCTGACTCTCTCTCTCTATCGGTCTCTCTCTCTCAATTGAAAGCAGCTTTATTGGTGTGGGAAACATATGTTTACATTGCCAAAGCAAGTGAAATAAACAATCAGAAATGAACAGTAAACATTACACTGACAAGAGTTCCATATACGGAATAGAATAGAAACATATTATTGGCTATATACAGTTTTGTAACGACGTGTAAATATTTGAAGTATGAAAAGGAAAATAAATAAACATAAATATGGGTTGTATTTACAATGGTGTTTGTTCTTAACTAGTTGCCCTTTTCTTGTGGCAACAGGTCACATCTTTCTGCTGTGATTGGTCACTGTGGGATTTCACCCAATAGATATGAGAGTTTATCAAAATTAGATTTGACTTCGAATTCTCTGTGGGTCTCTCCCTCTCCCTCTCAGGGCGTGGCCTATTCATGGATAAAGAAAATACACCATAGGAGTCACGACAGTCGACCGTGAAAACCGATGATGCTCAGACACATTATGAAGAGTGTTTTGCAGTATATCCAATGGGTGTAGTCCACATCAGGCTTGTCACTGTGTCTGTGTGTATGAGGAGCAGTTTGGTGATGGTAACAGAGTGATGGTAACAGAGTGATGGTCAGAGCAGAGGGTTGGTCCTCTTCACTGTGTCTGTGTGTATGAGCAGCGTTTTGGTGATGGTAACAGAGTGATGGCAACAGAGTGATGGTCAGAGCAGAGGGTTCGTCCTCTTCACTGTGTCTGTGTGTATGAAGAGCGGTTTGGTGATGGTAACAGAGTGATGGTAACAGAGTGATGGTCAGAGCAGAGGGTTTGTCCTCTTCACTGTGTCTGTGTGTATGAGCAGCGTTTTGGTGATGGTAACAGAGTGATGGTAACAGAGTGATGGTCAGAGCGGAGGGTCTCATAAATCACTCTCACTCACACACACACACACACACACACACACACACACACACACACACACACACACACACACACACACACACACACACACACTGTGTCCATGACTCTATTACCAGTCCAGAGAACTGCAGATCAGTTCAGATCAACCCCCCCAGTCAATGTGTAAAGCAGCTGTGGTGAAAAGGCTTTTTTTAATAATGTCCCCTTAGAAATGTTTTCCTACTCTGTCTGTTTTATCAGTAGTGCAGAGAGACCCGCCTACTCCTGTCATGTGCGATTGGTGCGTCTCCAACTATGACCCAATCAGATCATCTGGAAGTGGTTAGGGGCGGGGCACCCTGCCGAGAGACAACCGGATGGGAACGCTGTCAGAACACCGTAACGGAATCATCGATTAAACCTAGTTAGTATGTTTAGACACTCAGAGGGTTCTAATAACATATAACTCAGAGGGTTCTAATAACATATAACTCAGAGGGTTCTAATAACATATAACTCACACTCAGAGGGTTCTAATAACATATAACTCAGAGGGTTCTAATAACATATAACTCCCACTCAGAGGGTTCTAATAACATACAACTCAGAGGGTTCTAATAACATATAACTCAGAGGGTTCTAATAACATATAACTCACACTCAGAGGGTTCTAATAACATATAACTCACACTCAGAGGGTTCTAATAACATATAACTCAGAGGGTTCTAATAACATACAACTCCCACTCAGAGGGTTCTAATAATATACAACTAGAGGGTTCTAATAACATATAACTCACACTCAGAGGGTTCTAATAACATATAACTCCCACTCAGAGGGTTCTAATAACATATAACTCAGAAGGTTCTAATAACATATAACTCACACTCAGAGGGTTCTAATAACATACAACTCAGAGGGTTCTAATAACATATAACTCAGAAGGTTCTAATAACATATAACTCCCACTCAGAGGGTTCTAATAACATATAACTCCCACTCAGAGGGTTCTAATAACATATAACTCCCACTCAGAGGGTTCTAATAACATATAACTCACACTCAGAGGGTTCTAATAACATATAACTCACACTCAGAGGGTTCTAATAACATATAACTCACACTCAGAGGGTTCTAATAACATAGAACTCCCACTCAGAGGGTTCTAATAACATATAACTCAGAGGGTTCTAATAACATATAACTCAGAGGGTTCTAATAACATATAACTCACACTCAGAGGGTTCTAATAACATATAACTCACACTCAGAGGGTTCTAATAACATACAACTCAGAGGGTTCTAATAACATATAACTCACACTCAGAGGGTTCTAATAACACATAACTCAGAGGGTTCTAATAACACACAACTCAAACTCAGAGGGTTCTAATAACATACAACACACTCAGAGGGCTCTAATAACATACAACTCACACTCAGAGGGTTCTAATAACACATAACTCAGAGGGTTCTAATAACACACAACTCACACTCAGAGGGTTCTAATAACATACAACTCACACTCAGAGGGTTCTAATAACACACAACTCACACTCAGAGGGTTCTAATAACACACACCTCATACTTAGAGGGTTCTAATAATATATAACTCACACTCAGAGGGTTCTAATTACACACAACTCACACTCAGAGGGTTCTAATAACACACAACTCATACTTAGAGGGTTCTAATAATATATAACTCACACTCAGAGGGTTCTAATTACACACAACTCACACTCAGAGGGTTCTAATAACACACAACTCATACTTAGAGGGTTCTAATAATATATAACTCACACTCAGAGGGTTCTAATTGCACACAACTCACAATCAGAGGGTTCTAATAACACACAACTCACACAGAGGGTTCTAATAACACACAACTCATAACATACAACATCATGAAACATACAACATCATGAAACACATCATGAAACAATATAGTGGATTTTGAAAAGGCATTTGATAAAGTAAGACTGGATTTTATTTATAAATGCCTACATTTTTTCAATTTCGGTAATTCTCTTACAAAAATGGGTCAAAATAATGTATAGCAACCCCATGTGCAAAATAGTAAAAAACAGCTACTTTCTCAGAGAGTTTTGAATTGTCAAGAGGAATTAAACAAGGGTGTCCGCTGTCACCATATCTATTCGCTATGGCCATCGAAATGCTAGCTATTAAAATCAGATCCAATAACAACATTAGAGGATTAGAAATCCAAGGCTTAAAAATGTATGCCGATGATTCAAGTTTTATATTTAGTCCGCAAACTAGATCTCTGCATTGTCTCATTAAAGATAAAATGGGATGATGGTGAAGTAGACATACTCGGTACTCATTTCACAAATTATATAAATAAGCTCTCCACAATGAATTTCAATAGAAAACTTGTAAAAATAGACAAGATCCTGCAACCATGAAGAGGTAAATACCTGTCTATTTATGGAAAAATGGCCCTGATTAAATCCTTAGTCATATCTCAGTTTACTCACTTACTTATGGAGCTGCCTCCTCTTGATGATTCGTATCTCAAATCATATGAGCAAAAAATATTTCGCTTTATCTGGGACGTTAAACCAGACAAAACAAAACGTGCCTGTCCATATAATGAATATGAATTGGGTGGGTTGAGATTATTAAATATAAAAGCACTAAACCTCTCTCTAAAAGCTTCACTCATTCAAAAGTTTTATTTGAACCCTAAATGGTTCTCAAGTAGATTAATAAGAAAAGCTCATCCATTGTTTAAAAATGGTCTTTTTGCCTTTTGATTAATTGAAAAAGATCATTTTTTACAAAGTATCTCTCTTAAACAAGCATTGCTGGCTACAATTTCAATTTCATCCCCCTGAAAGAGAGAACAAATATTACAACAAATATTATGGCTGAACTCAAATGTGCTGGTTGATAAAATTCCTGTATTTATGGGAAATATGTTTGAAAAGGGTATTTTGTTCTTCAATTATATTGTTAATTGGAATGGTAGAGTTATGTCCTTCATGGAATTATCAGAATTGTATGGGAAGGTCTGCTCAATCCAAGAGTACAACCAATTGATTACAGCATTGCCCCAAAAATGGAGGAGGCAGGTGGCAGTGGAAGGAGGTAGGGAACTGGTCTGTCTGCCCAATATAAAGGACCAAAACTGGAGGAGGTAGGGAACTGGTCTGTCTGCCCAATATAAAGGATCAAAACTGGAGGAGGCAGGTGGCAGTGGGAGGAGGTAGGGAACTGGTCTGTCTGCCCAATATAAAGGATCAATACTGGAGGAGGCAGGTGGCAGCGGGAGGAGGTAGGGAACTGGTCTGTCTGCCCAATATAATGGATCAAAACTGGCGGAGGAATAAAAATAGCATAAATAGGAAAGTATACCAGTTTCATTTGAGGACCAGGATGTTGACAACTGTGTCATACAGATTGCAAAAGAGTTGGGAAGAGATTTTTGATGAACCGATTCCATGGTACAGTGTGTATGAGTTGATATATAAAACAATGCAAGAGTCAAGACTGTACTTTATTATTATTATGTAGAATTCTTGCCACCAACAAAAAGTTGAGTATTTGGGGCATAAATGTCACGGCCGTTGTCGTGGAAATGACCAGATCAAGGTGCAGCGTGGTGAGCGTACATTTTCCTGCTGGGATGGGCTGAGGGAAGCTGAGGGTTGGAATGTGGAATTGTGGGAGTGGAGTGGGAGTGGAGTTGCTCTGTGAGAGAGAGAATGATGGTCAAAAGATAAATGTATTTTAATAAAGTCAAAATAAAACATAATAAAAGTACATTTGAATGACACTAAGTGGCAGTGTTTTTACAACTAATGCTGGTTTGCTTGAGGCTGATGCAGTGCAGGTGTTTGTACACATGAATATTTATTTATTTATTTCACCTTTATTTAACCAGGTAGGCTAGTTGAGAACAAGTTCTCATTTGCAACTGCGACCTGGCCAAGATAAAGCATAGCAGTGTGAACAGACAACACAGAGTTACACATGGAGTAAACAATTAACAAGTCAATAACACAGTAGAAAAAAAGGGGAGTCTATATACATTGTGTGCAAAAGGCATGAGGAGGTAGGCGAATAATTACAATTTTGCAGATTAACACTGGAGTGATAAATGATCAGATGGTCATGTACAGGTAGAGATATTGGTGTGCAAAAGAGCAGAAAAGTAAATAAATAAAAACAGTATGGGGATGAGGTAGGTAAAAATGGGTGGGCTATTTACCGATAGACTATGTACAGCTGCAGCGATCGGTTAGCTGCTCAGAGAGCAGATGTTTGAAGTTGGTGAGGGAGATAAAAGTCTCCAACTTCAGCGATTTTTGCAATTCGTTCCAGTCACAGGCAGCAGAGAACTGGAACGAAAGGCGGCCCAATGAGGTGTTGGCTTTAGGGATGATCAGTGAGATACACCTGCTGGAGCGCGTGCTACAGATGGGTGTTGCCATCGTGACCAGTGAACTGAGATAAGGCGGAGCTTTACCTAGCATGGACTTGTAGATGACCTGGAGCCAGTGGGTCTGGCGACGAATATGTAGCGAGGGCCAGCCGACTAGAGCATACAAGTCTCAGTGGTGGGTGGTATAAGGTGCTTTAGTGACAAAACGGATGGCACTGTGATAAACTGCATCCAGTTTGCTGAGTAGAGTGTTGGAATTTTGTAGATGACATCGCTGATGTCGAGGATCGGTAGGATAGTCAGTTTTACTATCTATTAATTAATATACACACACTCTCATTCAAATAAACACATACAAGAACACACACATACATGTAATAGTGACAGACATGCACACAAACATATACAATTGGCATTGATGTTATGATTTTAGTTGTCCTTGATGTCCTTTGTTTCAAATGTATTATTTTGTTGTATTATTTTGTGTTTTCTTCTGTCTTTTCCTTTTGTCTCATTAGTTCAAATCTCTTGGTTGTTGGTGCATTGGGGGTTCTTGGGGGTGGGGGTTCATTCTCTTGGTTGTTGGTGCATTGGGGGTTCTTGGGGGTGGGGGTTCATTCTCTTGGTTGTTGGTGCATTGGGGGTTCTTGGGGGTGGGGTTCATTCTCTTGGTTGTTGATGCAATGGGGGTTCTTGGGGGTGGGGGTTCATTCTCTTGGTTGTTGATGCATTGGGGGTTCTTGGGGGTGGGGGTTCATTCTCTTGGTTGTTGGTGCATTGGGGGTTCTTGGGGGTGGGGGTTCATTCTCTTGGTTGTTGGTGCATTGGGGGTTCTTGGGGGTGGGGTTCATTCTCTTGGTTGTTGGTGCATTGGGGGTTCTTGGGGGTGGGGGTTCATTCTCTTGGTTGTTGGTGCATTGGGGGTTCTTGGGGTGGGGTTCATTCTCTTGGTTGTTGGTGCAATGGGGGTTCTTGGGGGTGGGGTTCATTCTCTTGGTTGTTGATGCAATGGGGGTTCTTGGGGGTGGGGGTTCATTCTCTTGGTTGTTGGTGCAATGGGGGTTCTTGGGGGTGGGGTTCATTCTCTTGGTTGTTGGTGCATTGGGGGTTCTTGGGGGTGGGGGTTCATTCTCTTGGTTGTTGGTGCATTGGGGGTTCTTGGGGGTGGGGTTCATTCTCTTGGTTGTTGGTGCATTGGGGGTTCTTGGGGGTGGGGTTCATTCTCTTGGTTGTTGGTGCAATGGGGGTTCTTGGGGGTGGGGTTCATTCTCTTGGTTGTTGATGCATTGGGGGTTCTTGGGGGTTTCATTCTCTTGGTTGTTGGTGCATTGGGGGTTCTTGGGGGTGGGGGTTCATTCTCTTGGTTGTTGGTGCATTGGGGGGTTCTTGGGGGTGGGGGTTCATTCTCTTGGTTGTTGGTGCATTGGGGGTTCTTGGGGGTGGGGGTTCATTCTCTTGGTTGTTGGTGCATTGGGGGTTCTTGGGGGTGGGGGTTCATTCTCTTGGTTGTTGGTGCATTGGGGGTTCTTGGGGTGGGGTTCATTCTCTTGGTTGTTGGTGCATTGGGGGTTCTTGGGGGTGGGGGTTCATTCTCTTGGTTGTTGGTGCATTGGGGGTTCTTGGGGGTGGGGGTTCATTCTCTTGGTTGTTGGTGCATTGGGGGTTCTTGGGGGTGGGGGTTCATTCTCTTGGTTGTTGGTGCATTGGGGGTTCTTGGGGGTGGGGGTTCATTCTCTTGGTTGTTGGTGCATTGGGGGTTCTTGGGGGTGGGGGTTCATTCTCTTGGTTGTTGGTGCATTGGGGGTTATTGGGGGTGGGGGTTCATTCTCTTGGTTGTTGGTGCATTGGGGGTTCTTGGGGGTGGGGGTTCATTCTCTTGGTTGTTGGTGCATTGGGGGTTCTTGGGGGGGGGTTCATTCTCTTGGTTGTTGGTGCATTGGGGGTTCTTGGGGGTGGGGGTTAATTCTCTTGGTTGTTGGTGCATTGGAGGGTTATTGGGGGTGGGGTTCATTCTCTTGGTTGTTGGTGCATTGGGTGGTTCTTGGGGGTGGGGGTTCATTCTCTTGGTTGTTGGTGCATTGGGGGTTTCTTGGGGGTGGGGGTTCATTATCTTGGTTGTTGGTGCATTGGGGGTTCTTGGGGGTGGGGGTTCATTCTTTTGGTTGTTGGTGCATTGGGGGTTCTTGGGGGTGGGGGTTCATTCTCTTGGTTGTTGGTGCATTGGGGGTTCTTGGGGGTGGGGGTTCATTCTCTTGGTTGCTGGTGCATTGGGGGTTCTTGGGGGTGGGGTTTCATTCTCTTGGTTTTGGTGCATTGGGGGTTCATGGGGGTGGCGTTCATTCTCTTGGTTGTTGGTGCATTGGGGGTTCTTGGGGGTGGGGGTTCATTATCTTGGTTGTGGTGCATTGGGGGGTTCTTGGGGGTGGGGGATCATTCTCTTGGTTGTTGGTGCATCGGGGGGTTCTTGGGGGTGGGGTTTAAAACAGAGCAGGCAGCTTCAGACCCAAATAGAGTGTTAGGGTTTAACTCTGTCCTAGTCCACAGTATTACAGTAGTAGATCAGAGGACAGCATGTGGAGTGTGTGGTTAGGGTTTAACCCTGTCCTAGTCCACAGTATGACAGTAGATCAGAGGACAGCATGTGGAATGTTAGGGTTTAACTCTGTCCTAGTCCACAGTATTACAGTAGTAGATCAGAGGACAGCATGTGGAGTGTGTGGTTAGGGTTTAACCCTGTCCTAGTCCACAGTATTACAGTAGTAGATCAGAGGACAGCATGTGGAGTGTGTGGTTAGGGTTTAACCCTGTCCTAGTCCACAGTATGACAGTAGATCAGAGGACAGCATGTGGAATGTTAGGGTTTAACTCTGTCCTAGTCCACAGTATTACAGTAGTAGATCAGAGGACAGCATGTGGAGTGTGTGGTTAGGGTTTAACCCTGTCCTAGTCCACAGTATTACAGTAGTAGATCAGAGGACAGCATGTGTAGTGTGTGGTTAGGGTTTAACCCTGTCCTAGTCCACAGTATTACAGTAGATCAGAGGACAGCATGTGGAGTGTTAGGGTTTAACTCTGTCCTAGTCCACAGTATTACAGTAGTAGATCAGAGGACAGCATGTGGAGTGTGTGGTTAGGGTTTAACTCTGTCCTAGTCCACAGTATTACAGTAGTAGATCAGAGGACAGCATGTGGAGTGTGTGGTTAGGGTTTAACCCTGTCCTAGTCCACAGTATTACAGTAGTAGATCAGAGGACAGCATGTGGAGTGTGTGGTTAGGGTTTAACCCTGTCCTAGTCCACAGTATTACAGTAGATCAGAGGACAGCATGTGGAGTGTGTGGTTAGGGTTTAACTCTGTCCTAGTCCACAGTATTACAGTAGTAGATCAGAGGACAGCATGTGGAGTGTGTGGTTAGGGTTTAACCCTGTCCTAGTCCACAGTATTACAGTAGATCAGAGGACAGCATGTGGAGTGTGTGGTTAGGGTTTAACCCTGTCCTAGTCCACAGTATTACAGTAGATCAGAGGACAGCAGGTGGAGTGTGTGGTTAGGGTTTAACCCTGTCCTACTCCACAGTATTACAGTAGATCAGAGGACAGCATGTGGAGTGTGTGGTTAGGGTTTAACCCTGTCCTAGTCCACAGTATTACAGTAGTAGATCAGAGGACAGCATGTGGAGTGTGTGGTTAGGGTTTAACCCTGTCCTAGTCCACAGTATTACAGTAGTAGATCAGAGGACAGCATGTGGAGTGTGTGGTTAGGGTTTAACCCTGTCCTAGTCCACAGTATTACAGTAGTAGATCAGAGGACAGCATGTGGAGTGTGTGGTTAGGGTTTAACCCTGTCCTAGTCCACAGTATTACAGTAGATCAGAGGACAGCAGGTGGAGTGTGTGGTTAGGGTTTAACCCTGTCCTACTCCACAGTATTACAGTAGATCAGAGGACAGCATGTGGAGTGTGTGGTTAGGGTTTAAGGACTGTAGGCTTCCTGTTTCTGCTATGAAACTAGTGAACCACATGTTGCACAAATGTTAGCTCCATTAAAAAGCTTTGTGTTGCCACTCGGGCCGTAAAGCATGGATCAGCTTGGCAAGACGCTGCAGGCTCTGGGCATGTCCCAAATGGCACCATATTCCCTAGATAGTGTGCTGCCTTGGACACGATCCCAAGGGGATAGGGTGCCATGTGGGACTGTCTGTCTGCCTGTCTGTCTGTCTGTCTCTGTCTTTTTAAATGTTTGTATATCTAGAAATATATCTGTCTGTACATCTGCCTGGCCTTGGTTCTTTTGCTCTCTCTCTCTCTCTCTCTGTCTCTCTCTCTCTCTCTCTCTCCCCTCTCTCTCTCTCTCTCTCTCTGTCTCTCTCTTTCCCCATCTCTCTCTCTCTTTCCCCATCTCTCTCTCTCTCTCTCTCTCTCTCTCTCCCTCAATTCAATTCAATTCAAGGGGCTTTATTGACATGGGAAACATGTGTTAACATTGCCGAAGCAAGTGAGGTAGATAATATACAAAAGTTAAATAAACGATAAAAATGAACAGTATACATTACACATTCAGAAGTTTCAAAAGAATAAAGACATTACAAATGTCATATTATGTATATATACAGTGTTGTAACAATGTACAAATGGTTAAAGTACACAAGGGAAAATAAATAAGCATAAATATGGGTTGTATTTACAATGGTGTTTGTTCTGCACTGGTTTATCAAAATTGGGTTTGTTTTTAAATTCTTTGTGGATCTGTGTAATCTGAGGGAAATATGTGTCTCTAATATGGTCATACATTGGACAGGAGGTTAGGAAGTGCAGCTACGTTTCCACCTCATTTTGTGGGCAGTGTGCACATAGCCTGTCTTCTCCTGAGAGCCAGGTCTGCCTATGGCGGCCTTTCTCAATAGCAAGGCTATGCTCACTGAGTCTGTACATAGTCAAAGCTTTCCTTAAGTTTGGGTCAGTCACAGTGGTCAGGGATTCTGCCACTTCTCTCTTCCTTTCTCTCTTTCTCTCTCTCTCTCTGTTTCTTTCTCTCTCTCCCTCTCTGTCTCTCTCTCTCTCTCTCACACCCCTACTTCACTGTTCATCTGATGTCCTAATTGAAAGGGGAATGTGATGCTGTTCTTTGTTTGGTAACAGCACAGAACAGAGTGTGTTTGTTTATGTGTGTGTGTGATTTCTTGGCCAAGGTCTAATCCGTGTAATCATTTATCCCAGCAGACACAGAAGACATAGTTGAAATAGCTGACATTTCCACCAGTCCCCTTTGATTACCTGCTACAGGGTTTAATGAGAGACATCAGCCATTGTTATCCACACGCATACCCACACACACACAGGCACGCACACACCACAGCGCTACTTTGATTTCAGCGGAGAGCAATCAGACTAATTATCCATGGTAACGCTGATGAAACCTCTAAGAGAGGAGAGGAGAGGAGAGAGAGAGAGAGAGAGACAGAGAGAGGTAGAGAGAGGTAGAGAGAGGTAGAGAGAGGTAGAGAGAGACAGAGAGAGACAGAGAGAGAGAGAGAGAGTGAGAGTAGAGACATACACAGTCTGGAAAACTGAATCAAGTCATTAATCACTGTATTAATGGTGTCTGTTCTCCATTAGATTCCAGACAGGCTTAGGGTTCGACA
This sequence comes from Oncorhynchus tshawytscha, assembly GCF_018296145.1. NCBI lineage: Eukaryota > Metazoa > Chordata > Actinopteri > Salmoniformes > Salmonidae > Oncorhynchus > Oncorhynchus tshawytscha. The sequence continues at coordinate 40,098,615 of NC_056449.1, read as the reverse complement.
GGTCCGTGGTACGTAGCTACAGACATCACTAGACGAGCTTGTTGTAATCTCACTGTTGTACCCTCTTGACCCTTTCTGCCTGCCGTACTATAACATAGAATAAAGAACAACAACCCCATATACTGACCCCAGGTAAACCCCAGCCCTGTCCTCTGAAACCCATACCATAGAATACATAACAACAACCCCAATCAGGTAATACCATACAATATATAGGGTCAGTTAGTACCACACTATATACAGGGTCAGTTAATACCATTACTATATACAGGGTCAGTTAATACCATACTATATACAGGGTCAGTTAATACCATACTATATACAGGGTCAGTTAGTACCATACTATATACAGGGTCAGTTAATACCATACTATATACAGGGTCAGTTAGTTATATATACAGGGTCAGTAGTTAAATACAGGGTCAGTGGTTATATACAGGGTCAGTAGTTATATACAGGGTCAGTAGTTATATACAGGGTCAGTAGTTATATACAGGGTCAGTTAATACCATACTATATACAGGGTCAGTTAGTACCATACTATATACAGGGTCAGTAGTTATATACAGGGTCAGTAGTTATATACAGGGACAGTTAATACCATACTATATACAGGGTCAGTTAATACCATACTATATACAGGGTCAGTTAATACCATACTATATACAGGGTCAGTAGTTATATACAGGGTCAGTAGTTATATACTGGGTCAGTAGTTATATACAGGGACAGTTAATACCATACTATATACAGGGTCAGTTAATACCATACTATATACAGGGTCAGTTAATACCATACTATATACAGGGTCAGTTAATACCATACTATATACAGGGTCAGTTAATACCATACTATATACAGGGTCAGTTAATACCATACTATATACAGGGTCAGTTAATGCCATACTTTATACAGGGTCAGGTTAATACCATACTATATACAGGGTCAGTTAATACCATACTACATACAGGGTCAGGTCAATACCATACTATATACAGGGTCAGTTAGTACCATACTATATACAGGGTCAGTTAATACCAAACTATATACAGGATCTGTTAATACCATACTATATACAGGGTAAGTTAGTACTATACTATATACAGGGTCAGTTAATACCATACTATATACAGGGTCAGTTAATACCATACTATATACAGGGTCAGTTAATACCATACTATATACAGGGTCAGTTAATACCATACTATATACAGGGTCAGTTAATACCATACTATATACAGGGTCAGTTAATACCATACTATATACAGGGTCAGTTAGTACCATACTATATACAGGGTCAGTTAATACCATACCATATACAGGGTCAGTTAATACCATACTATATACAGGGTCAGTTAGTTATATACAGGGTCAGTAGTTATATACTGGGTCAGTAGTTATATACAGGGACAGTTAATACCATACTATATACAGGGTCAGTTAATACCATACTATATACAGGGTCAGTTAATACCATACTATATACAGGGTCAGTTAATACCATACTATATACAGGGTCAGTTAATGCCATACTTTATACAGGGTCAGGTTAATACCATACTATATACAGGGTCAGTAGTTATATACAGGGTCAGTAGTTATATACAGGGTCAGTAGTTATATACAGGGACAGTTAATACCATACTATATACAGGGTCAGGTTAATACCATACTATATACAGGGTCAGTTAGTACATACTATATACAGGGTCAGTTAATACCATACTATATACAGGGTCAGTTAGTACCATACTATATACAGGGTCAGTTAATACCCATACTATATACAGGGTCAGTTAATACCATACTATATACAGGGTCAGTTAGTACCATACTATATACAGGGTCTGTTAATACCATACTATATACAGGGTCAGTTAATACCATACTATATACAGGGTCAGTTAATACCATACTATATACAGGGTCAGGTTAATACCATACTATATACAGGGTCAGTTAATACCATACTATATACAGGGTCAGTTCAATACCATACTATATACAGGGTCAGTTAGTACCATACTATATACAGGGTCAGTTAATCCCATACTATATACAGGGTCAGTTAATACCATACTATATACAGGGTCAGTTAATACCATACTATATACAGGGTCAGTTAGTACCATACTATATACAGGGTCAGTTAATACCATACTATATACAGGGTCAGTTAATACCATACTATATACAGGGTCAGTTATACCATACTATATACAGGGTCAGTTAATACCATACTATATACAGGGTCAGTTAATACCATACTATATACAGGGTCAGTTAATACCATACTATATACAGGGTCAGGTTAATACCATACTATATACAGGGTCAGTTAATACCATACTATATACAGGGTCAGTTAATACCATACTATATACAGGGTCAGTTAGTACCATACTATATACAGGGTCAGTTAATCCCATACTATATACAGGGTCAGTTAATACCATACTATATACAGGGTCAGTTAATACCATACTATATACAGGGTCAGTTAGTACCATACTATATACAGGGTCAGTTAATACCATACTATATACAGGGTCAGTAGTTACCATACAGGGTCAGTAGTTACATACAGGGTCAGTAGTTATATACAGGGTCAGTAGTTATATACAGGGTCAGTAGTTACCATACTATATACAGGGATAGTTAATACCATACTATATACAGGGTCAGTTGTTACCATACTATATACAGGGTCAGTCAATATCATACTATATACAGGGTCAGTTAGTACCATACTATAAACAGGGTCAGTTAATACCATACTATATACAGGGTCAGTTAGTACCATACTATAAACAGGGTCAGTTATTACTATATACAGGGTCAGTTAATACCATACTATATACAGGGTCAGTTAGTACCATACTATATACAGGGTCAGTTAATACCATACTATATACAGGGTCAGTTAATACCATACTATATACAGGGTCAGGTAATACCATACTATATACAGGGTCAGTTAGTACCATACTATATACAGGGTCAGTTAATACCATACTATATACAGGGTCAGTAGTTATATACAGGGTCAGTAGTTATATACAGGGTCAGTAGTTATATACAGGGACAGTTAATACCATACTATATACAGGGTCAGGTTAATACCATACTATATACAGGGTCAGTTAGTACATACTATATACAGGGTCAGTTAATACCATACTATATACAGGGTCAGTTAGTACCATACTATATACAGGGTCAGTTAATCCCATACTATATACAGGGTCAGTTAATACCATACTATATACAGGGTCAGTTAGTACCATACTATATACAGGGTCTGTTAATACCATACTATATACAGGGTCAGTTAATACCATACTATATACAGGGTCAGTTAATACCATACTATATACAGGGTCAGGTTAATACCATACTATATACAGGGTCAGTTAATACCATACTATATACAGGGTCAGTTCAATACCATACTATATACAGGGTCAGTTAGTACCATACTATATACAGGGTCAGTTAATACCATACTATATACAGGGTCAGTTAATACCATACTATATACAGGGTCAGTTAATACCATACTATATACAGGGTCAGTTAGTACCATACTATATACAGGGTCAGTTAATACCATACTATATACAGGGTCAGTAGTTATATACAGGGTCAGTAGTTATATACAGGGTCAGTAGTAATATACAGGGTCAGTTAATACCATACTATATACAGGGTCAGTTAGTACCATACTATATACAGGGTCAGTTAATACCATACTATATACAGGGTCAGTTAGTACCATACTATATACAGGGTCAGTTAATACCATACTATATACAGGGTCAGTTAGTACCATACTATATACAGGGTCAGTTAATACCATACTATATACAGGGTCAGTTACTATATACAGGGTCAGTTAATACCATACTATATCAGTTAGTACCATACTATATACAGGGTCAGTTAATCCCATACTATATACAGGGTCAGTTAATACCATACTATATACAGGGTCAGTTATATACCAGTATACTATATACAGGGTCAGTTAATACCATACTATATACAGGGTCAGTTAATACCATACTATACAGGGTCAGTTAATACCATACTATATACAGGGTCAGTTAATACCATACTATATACAGGGTCAGTTAATACCATACTATATACAGGGTCAGTTAATACCATACTATATACAGGGTCAGTTAATACCATACTATATACAGGGTCAGTTAATACCATACTATATACAGGGTCAGTTAATACCATACTATATACAGGGTCAGTTAATACCATACTATATACAGGGTCAGTTAATACCATACTATATACAGGGTCAGTTAATACCATACTATATACAGGGTCAGTTAATACCATACTATATACAGGGTCAGTTAATACCATACTATATACAGGGTCAGTTAATACCATACTATATACAGGGTCAGTTAATACCATACTATATACAGAGGTCAGTTAATACCATACTATATACAGTCAGTTAATACCATACTATATACAGGGTCAGTTAATACCATACTATATACAGGGTCAGTTAATACCATACTATATACAGGGTCAGTTAATACCATACTATATACAGGGTCAGTTAATAATACAGGGTCAGTTACTATATACAGGGTCAGTTAATACCATACTATATACAGGGTCAGTTAATACCATACTATATACAGGGTCAGTTAATACCATACTATATACAGGGTCAGTTAATACCATACTATAGTTACAGGGTCAGTTAGTACCATACTATATACAGGGTCAGTTAGTTACTATATACAGGGTCAGTTAATACCATTATATACAGGGTCAGTTAATACCATACTATATACAGGGTCAGTTAATACCATACTATATACAGGGTCAGTTAATACCATACTATATACAGGGTCAGTTAATACCATACTATATACAGGGTCAGTTAATACCATACTATATACAGGGTCAGTTAATACCATACTATATACAGGGTCAGTTAATACCATACTATATACAGGGTCAGTTAATACCATACTATATACAGGGTCAGTTAATACCATACTATACTACAGGGTCTGTTAATACCATACTATATACTGGGTCAGTTAGTACCATACTATATACAGGGTCAGTTAGTATCATACTATATACAGGGTCAGGTTAATACCATACTATATACAGGGCCAGGTTAATACCATACTATATACAGGGTCAGATAATACCATACTATATACAGGGTCAATTAATACCATACTATATACAGGGTCAGTTAATACCATACTATATACAGGGTCAGTAGTTATATACAGGGTCAGTTAATACCATACTATATACAGGGTCAATTAATACCATACTATATACAGGGTCAGTTAATACCATACTATATACAGGGTCAGTTAATACCATACTATATACAGGGTCAGTTAGTACCATACTATATACAGGGTCAGTTAATACCATACTATATACAGGGTCAGTTAGTACCATACTATATACAGGGTCAGTTAGTACCATACTATATACAGGGTCAGTTAATACCATACTATATACAGGGTCAGTTAATACCATACTATATACAGGGTCAGTTAGTACCATACTATATACAGGGTCAGTTAATACCATACTATATACAGGGTCAGTTAATACCATACTATATACAGGGTCAGTTAATACCATACTATATACAGGGTCAGTTAATACCATACTATATACAGGGTCAGTTAATACCATACTATATACAGGGTCAGTTAATACCATACTATATACAGGGTCAGTTAATACCATACTATATACAGGGTCAGTTAATACCATACTATATACAGGGTCAGTTAGTACCATACTATATACAGGGTCAGTTAATACCATACTATATACAGGGTCAGTTAATACCATACTATATACAGGGTCAGTTAATACCATACTATATACAGGGTCAGTTAATACCATACTATATACAGGGTCAGTTAATACCATACTATATACAGGGTCAGTAGTTATATACAGGGTCAGTAGTTATATACAGGGTCAGTAGTTATATACAGGGTCAGTAGTTATATACAGGGTCAGTAGTAATATACAGGGACAGTTAATACCATACTATATACAGGGTCAGTTAGTACCATACTATATACAGGGTCAGGTTAATACCATACTATATACAGGGTCAGTTAGTACCATACTATACACAGGGTCAGTTAATACCATACTATATACAGGGTCAGTTAGTACCATACTATAAACAGGGTCAGTTAATCCCATACTATATACAGGGTCAGTTAATACCATACTATATACAGGGTCAGTTAATACCATACTATATACAGGGTCAGTTAATACTATATACAGGCTCAGTTAATACCATACTATATACAGGGTCAGTAGTTATATACAGGGTCAGTAGTTATATACAAGGTCAGTAGTTATATACACGGTCAGTAGTTGTATACAGGGTCAGTAGTTATATACAGGGTCAGTTAATACCACACTATATACAGGGTCAGTTAATACCAGAGTATTTACAGGGTCAGTTAATACCACGCTATATACAGGGTCTGTTAATACCATACTATATACGTGGTCAGTTAATACCACACTATATACAGGGTCAGTTAATACCATACTATATACAGGGTCAGTTAATACCATACTATATACAGGGTTAGTTTAATACCACACTATATACAGGGTCAGGTAATACCATACTATACACAGGGTCAGTTAATACCATACTATATACAGGGTCAGTTAATACCATACTATATACAGGGTCAGTTAATACCATACTTTTTACGTGGTCAGTTAATACCATACTATATACAGGGTCAGTTAATACCATACTGTATACAGGGTCTGTTAATACCATACTATATACAGGGTCAGTTAATACCATACAATATACAGGGTCAGTTAATACCATACTATATACAGGGTCAGTTAATACCATACTATATACAGGGTCAGTTAATACCATACTATATACAGGGTCAGTTAATACTATATACAGGGTCAGTTAATACCATATTATATACAGGGTCAGTTAATACCATACTATATACAGGGTCAGTTAATACTATATACAGGGTCAGTTTGTACCATACTATATACAGGGTCAGTTAATACCATACTATATACAGGGTCAGTTAATACTATATACAGGGTCAGTTAATACCATATTATATACAGGGTCAGTTAATACCATACTATATACGTGGTCAGTTAATACCATACTATATACAGGGTCAGTTAATACCATACTATATACAGGCTCAGTTAATACCATACTATATACAGGGTCAGTTAATACCATACTATATACAGGCTCAGTTAATACCATACTATATACAGGGTCAGTTAATACCATACTATATACAGGGTCAGTTAATACCATACTATATACAGGGTCAGTTAATACCATACTATATACGTGGTCAGTTAATACCATACTATATACAGGGTCAGTTAATACCATACTGTAT